>NC_041393.1:362764765-362808499 GCF_002162155.2 Triticum dicoccoides | reverse complement strand
ATCGCCGCCGCCCTTCGCCCAGCCCCGCCGCCGTTCTTCCTCGCCCGCGGCCGCCGCCTCCTCGTCGGCCCCGCCGCCACCTCCTCGCCGGCCTCTGCGCCGCCCCCGCGTCGGCCTCCGCGTCCGGTCGCCGCTGCCCCGCGCCGTCCGTCGCTGACCGTCGCCTCCTCCGGCGCGGCCCCGCCACCTCGTCGGCGCCCCGGCCTTCCCCGGCCCTCTCCGGCGAACCTCGAAGGCCGTGCCCAGATCCATATCCGGTCAAACGAAGGTTGACCCCGATTTTTGCCTAAGTCCCGAAATATTTTTGCATAATGTTGCCCTGTTCATCGCATCATAACTCTGCATCCATAGCTCCGTTTCATGCATATGATATATAAAAATGTTCGCGATGAGATGCTCTACATTTAATTCCATTGTGTCATGCTTGTTTGAGTTCATCTTGATGCTCTAATCATCGTTGCAAGAGTGCTATATGATGTTAACTGCTATCTGCTATCAGAACTTGGTGATTTGTCTCTTTCATTGCATTTTGTGTGTGCATCCTATGAGCATGAGCTCTACATGTGTTTTGAACTACATCATGCCATATTTACATAGGTGCAATCCATGTATTTTTGTGAGTCTTGTAGTGAGTGCATCAAGCTTGTTAAATAGAGTACTTGATGTTGCTGTTTTGCTAGGCTGAATCTGTTATTTTGTGATGCTATGTAAACCTGCTGCTACAAGTCATTCTATGCATAATCTGGAGATGTTCACTAAGGATGTTTTGTTATACATGTCATTCTCTATCCATCAATCCCCCTGGTTGCATTTATAGCCTGCTTTAACTTGTTGTAATCATGATCCAAAGTTGCTAAATAATGTTGCTGTCAGCCTGTTAACATTAAGTTCAGTTTTGCCATGAGCTTTGCTAGTGATCCATGCACCCTATGAACTTGCTCTTGCCATGCTTAGATTCATAAACATGTATTATTGCTGTTGATTACCTTGCCATGCCATGTATTGCTCTGTGGTGAGTGGTACAAGCTCACCAACATGCCTACTTATTGTTGTTCCTACCATGTTTGAATCTGTCATATAACTTGCCATGTTTACATGGGTACCATCATATCTTCTGATCCTTTTTGGCTCATGGTCAGTAAAGGACTTTTGTTCTATGCATTTAGTAGTATCATGCCATGCCTTTGTTTGCCATGTTAAGTTCCTGTAACATGTTGTTTGATAGCTCTAAACATTGCAACCTGATGTTATTTCTGCTAAATCTGAAACTGTTACTATTTGCAATCTTGCCATGTCTTTTTGAGCATGTTCTAGTGAGTTCTGGAGATAGCTCACTGTTCATGTTTTGTTATGCTTTACCTGTACATCATGCCCATGCATTTTTTTCATATTGTGGTGCTGTAGCATATTGTTTTGATGTTTGCAATATGCCTAGTTGCTATTTTGGACAGCTTGCCTTTTAAACTTGTATAGAGTGCATGTGTTGAACCGTTGCTCCGTTTTGAGTGTGCTCTATATGAAACTTGCTTGATTTTGAATTTAGTTTCATATTATCATGTTGCATCCTTGTTTGAGGTGTTTTCTTGATGTTTGGATGCATTTAGCATCAATGCCATGTTTAGCTTGTCTTGCTCATATCTTCTAGGTCGTAGCTCCGAATTAAACGAACTCTATATGTAATTTGACTAGAATCTCGTGTAGATCATCTTGGTGCATCTTAACTTTCTGTTTAACAACTTCAACTTAATGTTTGTTCAGATCTGGACCTATTTCGAAATTTGCATATGAGGACTTACCGGAATTGTTATATGTTGTTACCGGCCTCATTCAAACTTGCCTTGATGTGTTGCTCTTGTTTGCATCATCTCTTGCCATGAGTAGCTTCATGTAGCCTTGTCATGCATCATGCTTGGTTGAGCATCATGTCTTGTATATGTGTGGTGTGTTTACCATGTTGTGTGCTTCTTCTCGATAGTTCCCGTTTCGTTGCGATCGTGAGGATTCGTTCGTCTACGCTTGGTTCGTCTTCGTGGCTTCATCTTCTTCATGGACTCGTTCTTCTTCCTTGCGGGATTTCAGGCAAGATGACCGCTACCTTGGATCTCACTACTATCATTGCTATGCTAGTTACTTCGTTCTATCGCTTTGCCGCGCTACCTATCTCTTGTTGCTCAAGCCTCCCGAATTGCCATGTCAGCCTCTAACCTTTTCACCCTTCCTAGCAAACTGTTGCTTGGCTATGTTACCGCTTTGATCAGCCCCTCTTATAGCGTTGTTAGTTGCAGGTGAAGTTGAAGATTGCCCCATGACGGACAGGATTATGTTGGGATATCACAATATCTCTTATTTAATTAATGCATCTATATACTTGGTAAAGGGTGGAAGACTCGGCCTTATGCCTGGTGTTTTGTTCCACTCTTGCCGCCCTAGTTTCCGTCATACCGGCATTATGTTCCCGGATTTTGCGTTCCTTACGCGGTTGGCTGATTTATGGGACCCCCTTGATAGTTCGCTTTGAATAAAACTCCTCCAGCAAGGCCCAACCTTGGTTTTACCATTTGCCTCACCTAGCCCTTTTTCCCTTGGGTTTCCGGAGCCCGAGGGTCATCTTTATTTTACCCCCCCGGGCCAGTTCTCCTCCGAGTGCTGGTCCAAAACGAGCAATGTCCGGCGCCCCCTGGGCAACCAGGGTCTATGCCAACCTGTCGTCTTGCTCATCCGGTGTGCCCTGAGAACGAGATATGTGCAGCTCCTATCGGGATTTGTCGGCACATCCGGGCGGCTTTGCTGGTCTTGTTTTACCATTGTCGAAATGTCTTGTAAACCAGGATTCCGAGTCTGATCGGGTCTTCCTGGGAGAAGGAATATCCTTTGTTGATCGCGAGAGCTTATCATGGGCTAAGTTGGGACACCCCTGCAGGGTATAAACTTTCGAAAGCCGTGCCCACGGTTATGGGCAGATGGGAATTTGTTAATGTCCGGTTGTAGATAACTTGACACCAGATACGAATTAAAACGCATCAACCGCGTGTGTAGCCATGATGGTCTCTTTTCGGCGGAGCCCAGGAAGTGAACACGGTTTTGGGTTATGTTTGACGTAAGTAGGAGTTCAAGATCACTTCTTGATCATTGCTAGCTTCACGACCGTTCCGTTTGTTCTCTTCTCGCTCTTATTTGCGTATGTTAGCCACCATATATGCTTAGTCGCTGCTGCAACCTCACCACTTTTCCCCTTCCTTACCCATTAAGCTTTGTTAGTCTTGATACCCATGGTTATGGGATTGCTGTGTCCTCGTGGCTCACAGATTACTACAACAACAGTTGCAGGTACCGGTTATGCGATGATCATGACACGAGAGCGATGTTTGCTTGTTTTTGGAGTTCTTCTTCTGCTTCTTCTTCGATCAGGGGATAGGTTCCAGGTCGGCAGCCTGGGCTAGCAGGGTGGATGTCGTTTGAGTTTCTGTTTGTGTTTCATCCGTAGTCGGATGATGCTCTTATGTAAGATGATGTTGTAATCGTGTGGCATTGTATACCTTGTATGTATCCCCATCTATTATGTAATGTTGATGTAATGATATCCACCTTGCTAAAGCGTTTCAATATGCGGTTCTATCCTTGGTGGAACCTTCGAGTCTCTTTAGGATAGTATCGCATATTGGGCGTGACACATACCTACCTATGGATTGAGTAAGATCCTTCAAGTATGTTGTCATCGGTGCAAGCAATAAAAATTGCTCTGAATATATGCATGACTTATTAGTGCAGAGAAAATAAGCTTTGTATGATCTTGTTGTGGAAGTAATAAAAGCGACGGACTGCATAATAAAGGTCCACATACAAGGGGCAATATAAAGTGACGTTCTTTTGCATTAAGATTTTGTGCATCAACCCTAAACGCGCATGACAACCTCTGCTTCCCTCTGTGAAGGGCCTATCTTTTACTTTATGTTTTTACTTTATGCTTGATTCAAGGTGATCCTCACCTTTCCCTTTTTCATTTTATCCTTTGGCAAGCTCCTCGTGTTTGAAAGATCATGATATATATATCCAATTGGATGTAAGTTAGCATGGGCTATTATTGTTGACATCACCTAAAGGTGAATATGTTGGGAGGCAACACAATAAGCCCCTATCTTTCTCAGTGTCCGGCTGAAACTCCATAACCACAAGTATTGCGTGAGTGTTAGCAATTGTAGAAGACTATATGATAGTTGAGTACGTGGACTTGCTGAAAAGCTCTATTCTTGACTTTTTCTGATGTTATGATAAATTGCAATTGCTTCAATGACTGAGATTATAGTTTGTTAGTTCTCAATGAAGTTTCTGAACCATACTTGACATTGTGATTAGATTGTTACTTGATCATGAAAAGTTTTATGAGATAAGCTACTATTATGACACATTTTGATGCTAGAAAAGGTGATTGAAATTATCATTGATCAAACTTGTGCACCTGCTAGCATTCACACTTCATAAATTATTTCTTTTATCATTTACCTACTCGAGGACGAGCAGGAATTAAGCTTGGGGATGCTGATACGTCTCCAACGTATCTATAATTTATGAAGTATTCATGCTATTATATTATCCATCTATGATGTTTTATATGCATTTGTATGTCATTTTATATGATTTTTGGGACTAACCTATTGACCTAGAGCCCAGTGCCAGTTTCTGTTTTCTCCTTGTTTTTGTGTTTTACAGAAAAGTGATACCAAACAGAGTCCAATTGACGTGCCAATTTTTGAGGATTTTTTATGGACCAAAAGAAGAGCACGGAGCATCGGAGTTGGGCCAGAAGAGTCCCCGGCTGCCCACGAGAGTGGGGGGCTCCCCCCCCCTAGGGCGCGCCCCCCTATCTCGTGGACAGCCCGGAGACCCCCCCCTGACGTGAAACCAACGCCAAAAATTCCTATAAACAGAGAAACCTTCAGGAATTAACCTAGATCGGGAGTTCCGCCGCCGCAAGCCTCTGTAGCCACGAGAAATCAATCTAGGCCCTCTCTGGCACCCTGCCGGAGGGGGCCATCATCTCCGGAGGCCATGGAGGAGGATATAGGAGGGGCCATCATCGCCATGAAGGCCAAGGACCAGAGGGGGAAAGCCATGGGGGAGGAAGCACAAGGGGGAGATCCTCTCCTCCTCTCTCTTGGTGGCACCGGAGTGCCATCGGGAAGGGAATCATCGCCGCGGTGATCGTCTTCATCAACATCACCATCATTATCACCATCCTCATCTCTTTTACGCGGTCCACTCTCCCGCGCCCCGCTGTAATCCCTACTTGAACATGGTGCTTTATGCCGCATATTATGATTCAATGATGTGTTGCCATCTTATGATGTTTTGAGTAGATATCTTTTGTCTTTGGGTTGATTGATGATCTAGATTGGTATGAGTTGTATGTTTTACTTTGATTCTGTCCTATGGTGCCCTCCATGTCGCGCAAGCGTGAGGGATTCCCGCTGTAGGGTGTTGCAATACGTTCATAATTCACTTATGGTGGGTTGGTAAGTGACTGAAACACAAACCCGAGTAAGAGGGATTGTTGCATTTGGGAATAAAGAGGACTTGATGCTTTAATGCTATGGTTGGGTTTTACCTTAATGATCTTTAGTATTTGCGGACGCTTGCTAGAGTTCCAATCATAAGTGCATATGATCCAAGTGGAGAAACTATGTTAGCCTATGCCTCTCCCTCATATGAAACTGCAATAGTGATTACCGGTCTTGTTAACAATTGCTTAGGACAATTCCGCACACCGATCCACCATTTTTTCACACTCGCTACTTATATTATTTAGTAATCTATTCTAACTTTATGATAACATCACCTACTTTTATATTTTAGCTCTCCGATTTCTTACAAAGTTATCCTCTTCATACCCACAATGTAGTTTTATTTCTTGTTTCTAGTTGGAAGCAAACGTTCAGTGTACGTAGAGTCGTATCAGTGGCAGATAGGGCTTGAGAGAATATTGATCTTACCTTTAGCTCCTTGTGGGTTCGACACTCCATACTTATCACTTCCACCTTTGGAAATTGCTATGATGATTCCCTGCACTTGGGGATTATCAGCCCCCCTCGGGCTCCCTCTCCGGTACTTCTTCGGCCCACTGGATGTCTTCTCGTCCAAAAAAAATCCACAAAAAGTTTCGCTGCATTTGGACTCCAGTTGATATTGATTTCCCGAGATGTAAAAAACAAGCAGAAAACAACAACTGGCACTGGGCACTATGTCAATAGGTTAGTACCAAAAAATTATATAGAATGACTATAAAATGATTGTAAAACATCCAAGAATGATAGTATAACAGCATGGAACAATAAAAAATTATAGATACGTTGGAGACGTATCAGGACCCCGCTGCCACGGGAGGGTAGGACAAAAGATGTCATGCAAGTTCTTTCCATAAGCACATATGACTATTTGCGGAATACATGCCTACATTATATTTTTGAACTGGAGCTAGCGCCACATCGCCCTCGGTTATGACTGTTATATGATGAATACCATCCAACAAATTGCTGATCCAATGCCTATGATTTTCCTACATATTGATCTTGCCAAGTTACTACTGCTGATGTTACTATCGTTACTGTCACTGTTACCATTACTGTTGCTGCTACCACTACTATCAAAGCTATCATATAATTGTGCTACTGATCACTTTGCTGCAGATAATTAATCTCCAGGTGTGATTGGATTGACAACTCAGT
The DNA here is from genome assembly GCF_002162155.2 of Triticum dicoccoides. Lineage (NCBI taxonomy): Eukaryota > Viridiplantae > Streptophyta > Magnoliopsida > Poales > Poaceae > Triticum > Triticum dicoccoides. The sequence continues at coordinate 362,801,780 of NC_041393.1, read as the reverse complement.
TGCTAATACTCGCAAATATTCTTTGTCCCCCCTTGTGTCGAATCTATAAATTTGGGTTGAATACTCTGCCTTCGAAAACTATTGCGATCCCCTATACTTGTGGGTTATCAGCCAGGAGTTCCATTCCTTCTTCCCAACAAATACACTTCAATTTCACACTATTGGGCCTTCTTCTATATAGTGTGTCATCGACAAATTGATACATACTGGCCCTACGGGCTACTCTTTCTGCTTCTTCTTGCTCTTCGGGAAGTTCTCTGGTTTGGAGGAAATTGACTATGTGCCTTGCCCAAGTTGGAACCCGGGGCATGGCAACAAGGACTAGCAACACCTCCTCATTCATGGGAATGCATCCCTCGACCGCAGGGACTGGAGGCCAGGCAAGAGGGTGCAGCCCGGCAAACGAAGGGGAGTTGTTTATGGCAGGGTCCCTGCCAGGTGCCTCGAGAGGCTCTACCGTCAAAGGCTTAGCGGAGTCCAATTTCCTCCTCTTTCGGGTCATTGTTGTCGGGGATACAAAGGGCTGAGTAAGATGGAGAACAAAAGTTCCTGGTTCCACAAGAAGCTTCTGCGTAGAGAACTTTGACATATGATCAACAATGCTATTTTCCGCATGTGATACGTGCTCTGTTTGCAATCCGTCAAAGTGCTCCTCCAATCTTCTCAGTTCCTCGACGTATGCCTCCATCAATGGACTTTGGTAATCCTTGTTAACTTGTCTCACCACAAGTTGTGAATCTCCTCGAATGATCAACTTCTTGATCCCCAATTCCGTGGCAATTCTGAGCCCGGCAAGGAGCCCTTCATACTCTGTTTTATTGTTGGTCGCCTCCTCCCAGGGAAAATGCATCTGGATGATGTACATCAATTGCTCTCCAGTGGGAGCAACGAGAAGCACGCTAACTCCTGCACCTTGTAGGGAGAAGGCACCATCGAAATACATGATCCATTCTTAGGGCGCTTCCTTCCCGGGGATAACTGTTTCCTGCACTTCTTCATCAGGGGTTGGCGTCCATTTTGCAATAAACTCTACCAACACCCTGCTCTGAATCGTGGATGTGCTTTCAAACTTCAGGCCAAAGCTGGATAACTCCAATAACCATTCCACTATCCTACCGGTAGCCTCTGGGTTTCGAAGTATCCTTTTCAACAGGAAGCGGGTGACAACCATAATCTCATGGGCTTGGAAGTAGTGGTGTGGTTTCCTTGAGGCCATGACAAGGCCAAAAATCAATTTTTGCATGCAAGAATACCTGGATCTAGCCCCCTGCAACAGGGAGCAGACGAAGTATACTGGGCGTTGCACCACCTTCTTCCTTGCCGCGTCCTTGGGGTTGCCTCCGCTGCCGTGCTCCCCTTTGTCCTGATCCACGTCTGGCCTTATCGGGCTGTTCTCTCTCTCTCTCTGTTCTCTGGTCGAAAACTTGCTGAGGCTGCTGTCTCCTCCACTTCCCATTGTGCCACTAAAGCTGTGCTAACCACTTGATTGTTTGCCACCAGATATAGCAGCAACGACTCTTGTGGTTTGGGTGCAACCAATGTGGGTACAGAGGATAAGTAGGTCTTCAGATTTTGCAGTGTTGCTTCTGCTTCCGGGGTCCACTTCATGGGTCCTGCCTTCTATAGAATCTTAAAGAACGGCAAGGTACGCTCGACAAACTTGGAGATGAACCTGCCAAGCACCGCAATGCATCTTGTCAAATGCCTTACATCCTTGACTGTCTTGGGTGCCTGAATCTGCTTGATGGCCTTGATCTTATCTGGGTTGGCCTCGATCCCACGGCGGGATACAAAGAAACCAAGTAGCTTGCCGGAGGGAACGCCAAATACACACTTCTTCAGGTTCAACTTCAAGTTGATCTTTCACAGATTAGCAAATGTCTCTTCTAAATCCTGGATGAGGGTTGATCTATCCTTGGTCTTGACCACAATATCATCCATGTAAGCCTCAATGCTCCTGTGCAACTGTGGTTCAAAACCAACCTAGACTGCTCTTGCAAAGGTGGACCCGACACTCTTCAACCCGAAAGGCATGTGCACAAAGCAATATGTACCACATGGGGTGATGAATGAGGTCTTTTCTTCATCTTCCTTGGAAATAAAGATCTGATGGTATCCAGAGTATGCATCCAGAAAGGAGAGAAAATCACACTCGGAAGTGGAATCCACAATCTGGTTGATGCACGACAAGGGGAATGGGTCCTTCGGGCATGCCTTGTTTAGATCCGTGAAATCTATGCAAAGCCTCCATTCCCATTAGCCTTGTGCTCAAACACTGGGTTCGCTAACCACGTTGGATGTAACACTCCTCTGACCAAACCAGTTGCCTCAAGTTTCTTGATCTCCTCGGCAATGAATTGCTGCAGCTCCAAGGCCTGCTTCCAGACCTTCTGCTTGATGGGTCGGGCATGTGGGCAGACAGCAAGGTGGTGCTTGATTACCTCCCTGGGAACACTGGGGATATCAGACGGTTGCCAGGCAAACACATCGATATTCGCCCGCAGGAAGGCAACGAGCGCCGTCGTGGAATTAACACGTCGGATGTACTAGCGGAAGGACTTAGTCATGGAGCCATCACAACGAGATTAGCTTAAAGGGGTTAAACCGGAACAAAGGACATGGGAAGTTTATACTGGTTCGGCTCCTTGCGGTGAAGGTAAAATCCTACGATCCAGTTGTTGTGGGATTGATTGATCTCGATGGGCAGAGAGTGAATCCGCTTTACCTATCTCTCGAGCTGTTGTTTCTTGTCCGTGAACCGCCGTCGGGTCGTCCCTTTATATACATAGGTTGACGCCTGGCCGGTCTACAGAATCCCGAGGCCGGCTCATACAAGTGCCTGGCTTGGTTTATTACTTTCCCTAACTTACAATACAAGTTATACATCTATGGCGGTTTACTACTATGGGCCCTAATCCGCCATTGGGCTCTGGGACTCTAAGCTTCCATAGTTAACGCTCCATATCCTTCATCTTCACGGGCTCTTATACATGACTCCTTGAGAGTGTAATCCGGCCCCTCCTGGGCGGTTTATACTCAGTAGTCATATCCCCAACATTAGGCCCCAGATTGGTTTGAACTTGTTCATGTCAATCTTCAACTTAGAGGAATTATGATTTGAACACCTTTGTGTTGACCTTGTAAACCGCCATGACGTCATCTTCTGAAATCGCCATAAACCACGGTGATGTGATCTGTGTAAAAAACTCATAAAGATTTCCCTTTTATTAATTGATCTCCGAAGACCGAGGCAACAGTTGTGCTCCATTCTCCATTTCAGGCTCCTCGATTCCTGCACTTGCCTTACTTATCCATTTGTCTTATAAATAAGACCGAAAGGTCTTTTTCTTTTCCCCTTCCGTGCTTCTTCTTCCTCCTCGCGACTCCCGAACCCTACAGCTCCGCCGCCGCCCTCAACTTTCAAGCTCTGCATCGCCACTGGCTGTTGCATCAACCTGATTGTACCAGAAAGTTGCAGCACTTCTCCGCCACTCCTGTGAAGCCGGTAAGCCATCATTCTTCAACCCTAGATCTGTATTAGGGTTTCATACATTCGACGGTGTTCATCAATGTTCATCGTTGTTCTTTTTCCTTTCCTTAGTGTCTCAGCAAATCTAGATAAACTTGATATCTCTCCTCTTCGGCCGAAGCTATAGTTTTATTTTGCCTCGCCATAATATCCCCTCCATGAATCAGATCCTATCTGAACCCTTGCTATGTTGTTGTTGCCATTTTAGATCTTTGATATTTTTTCCTTTTCCTGAAGTGCGCTAGATCCATAATGATAACCTTGGCTTGTGAAACCTGTTTGCGTAGCACTTAGCAATTTTTAGATCTGTTTTCTTCCATACCACTGCAGGTGGTTTAACCTTTAGAAAATGATAATCCGCCCAGTGCCATTAGCCCTCACGTAAACCGCCATCTTTACTTAAACATCAGTATCCAGTTTAACATGCACACACGCTCTGATTAAATCCCCTGGTTTGACACCGGTTTATGCATATCAATCTTGAACCGTGAACCGGCATTTGAACTTCCTTTACAGTTTGTGATCAAAATGGCCAAACAGTTCTCCTCTTGGAATTGGGTTCCCTCCTGAATTACAGAAGAGCAACTTACTGGGTATGTGTAACTAGCGCTTTGGCAAAGAAAGAGATCATTCATTGGAGAGTACCTGGTACTAAAAATCCTCCTGAACCTCAAGATGGAGAAGTGATTGTGTTTATGCAGCATCTGGACCGAGGGTTTAGCCCTCCCGGGTCAAAAAATTCCATGATGTACTTGCCAACTTCCAACTCCACCCTCAAGACATTGGACCGAACTCTGTGTCCAACATTTGCAATTTCCAAGTGTTCTGTGAAGTTTATCTACAAGAAGAACCGACTGTTGAACTTTTCAGAGACTTCTTCCACTTGAACTGCCGTACTGAATTTACTGACGGCCCCAATACTGAACTTGGTGGGGTGTCGATTCAAAAAAGGAAGGAAGTCAATTTTCCTCATGCCAAAAATCACAACCACCCCAAGGATTGGAATCAGACTTGGTTCTACTGCCGGAACACTGCTCCTGCTGATGAAAATCCTCTGTCGGGTTATCGTGCTTACCGGCTCAGCAATGAACATCCACTGCCTCAGTGTCTTACTGCCAGAGAACGACCAACATATGCACCACAACTTTCTAAGCTCCGGGCTCTTATGGCAAACGGTTTAACTGGTATTGACCTTGTCCGTTGCTGGGTTTCATGGGGTATCTTGCCCTTTAGCCATCGGACCAGATTAATGTACGAATATACTGGGGATGTCAAGGATCCTCAATGGCACAGTGAAATACAGATGACTGATGACGAGATAACTGAGTCTATCAAAAAGATGCAAGATGAACCGATATCTGACTGCAGCAAGACCGGGTTGCATCCCTTTTATGCCTCCAACAAACCGCCAGCTGTAAGAATTTATCTTTTCTGCTTTTTAATCCATCTCTATTTTAACACTTTCTGATAGCCTTTTGTTTATCCTTACATGACAAAGATCCATTCTGGAAAAGGAAAACTCAAGACAAACTGGCAAAACCACCAGACAAACCGGTGAGAGCGCCTCGTGCTAAAAGCAAGGCCACAAAGAGGCCATCAAAGAAGAAAACCGGCGAGTCCTTTGATCAGCCCGAAGATGTTGATGACTCGAAACCAGAGGTAGAACTTGACTCCCTTGGTTCATTTTTCATGCATCTTATTGACAATGATCATTATCAGGATGATGCGGAAGCTAGCTGTGCTGACCACGTAGAGGTAATCTCCCTTTCCTCCAATTCAGATCTTGTGCCGGTACGAAAACTCCGTCGCGCAGTCCGGAAAGTGAAACGTTCACGTCCTCTCACTCATTTGGATCCACACTTTTCTTTGAAGACATAGCACCCTGAAGCTTGTCGCACAACCCGACACAGTGGCCAACAAGTCACCTCCTCCGGTTTACCAGACACACCGGTTCGGAAGCACCGTGCAGAGGTCTCTTGTAATTCTAACAAATCTTATCCCTTGGTGGGTTACTTCCGATACCCTCTTAATCTGTCTGACTCCAATTATCAGGGCACTTCCAATTAATCTTCTGGCGATTCATCAACCACACAGATGCCTCCCCTCAAAACAGTCCCTGGGTAATCATAGTAATTGTAGTTTTGCTTTCTTGCACCGGTTTACCATATTAACCTCGGTTTGTTACTTGCAGTGCCAAAGCCCGACTTAGCAAAAAAGCCAAACTGAGTGCTCCCACTGAGGATAATCCGTCCTTTGAACCGGAGAGGACCTCAGAAGCTGCTGATGGAGATACTGATATTGCTCTGGATGATCCTGTGCCACAAGGTCAGGACACTTATGTTGATCCGCCAGAAGTTAATCCGGCTAGTCCTCATGTTGATCCGCCAAGCCCAGCTGCCGATCCACCAAGTCCAGCTGCTAATCCTCCAAGTCTAGCAAGAGCTGCTGCCAAACCGTCCAACGCAGATGAGATTGTTGATGGCAAGACTGATGATGTAGTGATTACCGGTTTAGGCCACACTACTCCAGGCGACCCTGCCGCTTTATCAAAACACAGTGCCAAAGAGGAATTTATTGCTGTGGACAAAGGCAAGTGGAAGACTGATTTGTCAAGTTATGCTCATCTCAGTGCTCAAGACATCCATTCTTGGTACTTAAACCGCATGTATACAAGTCGTGATTATGAGGCCGGTTTAGTCAACTTGATGAAGGAGCGCTATGAGGTAACTTCTATTCAAACATTTTATAAAGTTTTCTTTGTACTGTTTATCAACTCCATTGTAGCCCCCAAGGGCCGATTTATCTCTTCAAGATGAACCGGGACTTTGGATAAAAAAAGACTTCAACTACGTAGCCCCCAAGGGCTAGTTTATCTCTTCAGGATGAACCGAGACTTTCTATTGCAAAGCTTGTCCTTGTTGAATTCCTTCACCTCTGATTTTTCTGATCAATTATGCATTAGCCCTCAAGTGCCAAGTGTATAACTTGTTATGTGCTTGGGACTTTTGGGAGAATATTAACAACTTATTATCTGTTTGTTGTAGGCTGATTTGAGCAATAAAGATTCCCAAATCGCCGATCTTCAAGAAAATATCAAGTCCCAGCAAACAAAAACTTCCAAGGCCAAAGATGAATTGAAAGGCGCTTTAACTGCCATGGAGCAATTAAACGATGGTTTCAAAAGCGAGCGGGCAGACTGGGAAACCGAGAAAGCCACTCTGTTAAAACAGGCTGAGGATGCTGAGGCGGCTCTTAAACCGGTGGCGGAAGAGCTAACTGGGTTAAAGCGTCAGGTTAATGCGATGACTTCTGCGATATTTGCAAGAGCCTTTCTGAAACATCTTTGAAGTTGTCGGTTTAACAACAAATTCTTAAACCGTTGCAGGTAGTCGTGTTGCTCATCTGGGCTCAGATATGCGGATGAAGTTGAAAGCAGCCTATACCTTGATAGAACAACTGTATACCGGTGCTCAACGAGTCATCTGTGCGGCCTCATACAATAAACCGACACCAACTTGATCAAGGATACTTTGGCCAAATTATCTATGACTCTCGTCCAGATAGAAGAGGTAAAGAGATCTGCTGCAAGGGCTGGTGCTCTATCTGCACTGACTCGGGCCAAAGCTTGGATAGCTGATCTTGATTCGAAAGACATCGGAAAGGGCTATCCAAGCCAACAAGAAGACAAGTCAGAATTTGATAGTGAAGCTCTCAAAGCCTTGACAAAGGAGATGCGCCCATTGGCAAGCAGATTGGCCGAAGAAATTGACTTGTCTGTCCACCGGTCCAACTATGATGCGGACAACAATCCGGTTGATGCAGTTGTAAAAGAAGTGCAAAATCTTATCCCTCCAATCCGTAAGCACACTTACGCCCCTGACGTTGAACCGTCCAATCTTATAAGTAATGAAGCTGTCTTCCAAGCTTTAACCGAGATTGATTGGGCCACCATTGACTTCCAGCCACTAGGTGGGGAGGAGGAGGTTGAACCGACATGAGATGATCCATCAACTTCACGTCAACCTAGTGACGAATCATAATCCGGCAGCCGGCTTTATTTCTGCAGATTGCGTGCTGGGCAACAAACAATTATTCTTTTGGGCATCAAAGCGCCTTGTAATAGGCTAGTTGAAATACTTTGATCTTCTGCCATCGTGCATTGCTACATGACACTGTGTAATCCGTCCTGATTGTTGCTATGCTTACTCATGCGCCTTAGTACTTTCATAAAATCCTGCTTTCTGCATTTGAGAAACTTACATGTGCCCTGGCGGTTTACCGCCGAACGGGTTACGATATCCAATACAGAACCAGAGTTTTTATAACCAAGGCTGTAAAGCAATAAAATATGAAATATAACATACTTGTGATATTGAATCACATCGTTGGTTTACCAACTTGCGTAGTAAGGGCGATAACCCAAATCTTGAGTGTTGATCACTCCCACCATGTTGTACTGGTGCATAATAAACCATGACGGGTTATGATAAACACCGGATGATCATCCTGGCGACATATAGTCTATGCCAGACCGGGCTAAGAAACGCCAGCTCATAATTGATTATCAGCTAAACAACTGATAGTTGAAAGCTTGTGCCGGGTCAAGAAACACCAGACTGATAAATGACTTATAGTCAGGCCGGGTCAATGGATGCCAGTTTACCTCAAAACCTTATCAAAGGAAAGAAAACTTGCACAAAACAAAATCAAAAAAACTTGTAGTCGAGGATTTTCAAGGGCTGACAGGCCCAAATTCGAGGCTTTTCATGGGCTGCCAAGCCGCTGAGTTGAACCATTTGACAAAGTGTCGTGGTATTCTCACGAGGGGTGCAAGACGACATATGCCACAAGGTGGCTTAGTGTGAGGGCAAGACTGCTGCTGATAGGCCCGGGAGCGGGTATGCGAATAGCAGGCGGTAGTTTACCCAGGTTCGGGGCTCTCCGGAGAGATAATCCCTTACTCCTGCATGTCTGAGTATATGTGGTATATCTAGTACAGAGTTTCTCCTAGAGCTGTATCTAAGCTCATGCCATAGGCATCTGGCTTTGTATATGCCTCATATGTGGCATGCTAGTGGCGGGCCATGCTCATGGCCGTGAGCCTGTGAGAATTGGGGAGTGGATGGATGGATGGTTAGCTTATATAGTGTGGCTAGATTAACATGCAAGCTATGTGGTGGACATGAGGGCATGGTGTGGGTGTCATGCTGGTCTCCTGGGTCACTTCATAAATAGTGCCTAGGGACAAGTGACAATGTACATGATGGCGTCGCGGTACGGTTGTCTTGTCCGTGGTATGGCCTTCTCGTCGGGGTCTTGTTGGTGTCGGGTTGAGCTGTAGTCGGCAGCCGGCTGGTCGTTGCTGTCGGCAGCCGGCTGGTCGTTGCTGTCAGCAGCCGGCAGCCGGCCGGGCAGAGCAGTCGGACGGGAAGCCGGCAGGAGCGGCCGGACAGTCGGACTGAGGGGCTTTGCTAGCCCTGATGTCTTGAATTATCGTCTTGCCGTCTTCGGGGTACTCGTCGCCAATTACTCCGACAGTAGCCCCCGAGCATCCGGGCAACTTGGCAAAGTTGGGCGGAGGTTTTTTGGCGGGTGTTCATGGAAATGGTCATGCAAAAGACAAAGTTAGTCCATGCAGATAGATCAAATGATTGCTTTTAGCATTGCAAGTTTTATGCGAAGGGTGCCGTCTCGGTTTCGTCCGAGCCCCCTTCAATCTTTTTCGTGTTCCCTCCGCTTTTTGGCTTGTGCTCTCGCTCGTCGGACAGCCGCTCTGCGGTCTATGGCCGAGGGTGGGCCGCGAAGTGGAGTGTACAGTACTCAGACTCTGGGAGCGGCTTTAACCGAGCAGATATTCATAAGGAAACTGATGTAGGGTGGAACCCTATAGAGAAGATCTTTCATGAATTGGAGGTGGAATCCCCAAGAACAAGATGAACAAAGGAGGGAAAACAGGAGGAGCACTCAAGAACAAGTCAAATCACACATCCACTAGACAATCAAACACATAAGATCCACAAGGTACATGAACAACAAAGGGAAATAAGATACATGATAGAGTTCATCCCAAATCCTATGAAGGAGATGAGGGCTTGATGATCCTATGATTGGGATCCTTCCCCAAGAAGGAGGTCTTGATGTTTGGTCACTCCAAGAGGAGGTCTTGATCTCCTAGTAGAGTGTATCCATGGAGAAAAGCTCACAAATGTGTATCAACTACTTTCCCTCCCCTAACATATGGTCTAGGTACGGAATATATAGGTATGGGGACGAAGTGGATGAAGAGGAGGCCCAAACAGCAGCTCACAGCCGTCCATCCTGATGGGCCCGTGCGCACGGGGTAAGTTGGGCCCGTGCGCACGGGGGTCCCGTGGGCACGGTACAGGCCCGTGCGCACGGGGTGCTCCAGCGCCAACTCTCTGAGTAGCCCGTGTGCACGGGGTCTTCGAGGCCCGTGGGCACGGGGTCGGCTAGGAGGTGCAGGTTTGGTCTTGTTGCACTCCTTCTTCCTCCTTGTGGCCTTGGGGTCCTTCTCCTACTCCTTTGGGGTGTTCCTCACCAGCTTGTGGTCGTTGGTCTTCATATCTAAGGACACATAGAGCTCTTTGGTGAGGTAGCAAGCAAGTCCAATGGATATTCATGATATTCTCGAAGAAGAGCGGGTTCACCTTAACTCCGGTAGGTCCACTTGGGGCTTGATGTGCTATGAAGGTGTACATGGAGATGACCGTGGGATGCTCCGCATCATCTCCTCCCCCTTTGGAAAGATCCGACCTCGGATCGTAAACTGTATCGCCATGTACACGGTAGGCATGGTTGTACCATAGGTCGATGTCGTGGCACTCCTCAACTTGAAGGTCCATAGGGTCCATCTCCAATGCCGATCCTCCATTCAATAGATGCATCATGTAGACAACAAGAAGGAAACAACAATGAAAGACTGGCCCGTCCAATATGCATATTTGAAGACGGCTCAAAGGGAAGGAGTTCACCTTTAGGAGATTCTCACAAATGTTGGTGTTGCACATCATGTACGCCTTCACATAACCAAAGTGTGTCTTTATGGTACCGCCTTGTGAATCCTTCAAAATAAAAGAACATGAGAAACACTTGGAAAAACAAATGAGGTTAGTGCAAAAGCAAGACCTATCATTCGAGGGGCGAGATACCCAACAAGTGTATGTATCATGCTCATCATAAGAAAGGACAAGGGAGCATTTCATAGTATGTAGGCATATGATGCGAGAACAACCAAATACAATAGGCTCAAGGAAAGAATTATGCATCACAAGTAAAGTGTCCAAGTCTCCAAGATCAATAAGCATAGTTCGGTTGCACTCAATACAAGTGGATATGAAAGAGGCAACTAATGGACACAAGAGACAATGATCAAGATATATCATGTGAGAGGCATGAACATATGTGTCATCAACCCAAGAAAGCAAGTGATAGTGGAACATGGGTGATGCAACATAGCAAGCAATCATAGCAATCAAGTCAAGCAAGCTAGTAGTGTGAAGATGCAACATACTAGGAGGAATCATGGTAAGCATGTCATGTGTGCAAATAGTGGGCATGAATAATGCACATGACATATCACAAGCATGAAAGCAAGGTATGAGTAAAATAGCATGAGGCACATGATAAACATGGCAGAAGCAACAAGGATCTCCACCAAACATGCAAATACACATAGAAGTAGCATAATGATGAAACATGGGTAGATGCAAGCAAGGGTCACAATTGCATGGCAAAGGCATAGAAGCAAGCATAGCATGCAAAGTGAACACGGTAAAATGAGCATAATGTGAGAAGTGGTAAATGGCCCATAGCCGTGTGAGAGCCAAGTAGAGGAGTTGCGCGTAGTCCTTGCGCGAAGGGGACGGTGGTAAGGATAGTCCACGGTATCCCAAAGCATCGTTGCTCTCAAGAGCTCGTTTCGTCAACTCTTGGGATTGAGAGGTTGACGAGTATACCTGAGTACCTACACACAACAAAGACAAAGGAAAAATTGTGTGTGCGTGGTAGATGTACACATCATCCATCATGATGCGCACATGCATGTGTCGGTGAGCACAAAATAGCCAATGCTCGAATAAATGAGACGCGTGATATAGAAACATGTCATCCATCATGAGAGGTTTGTTATTATGTATAGCATAATGGAGACTCAAATTGTGTAATGCATCATGGGAAATATCTAGAGCATTGTTACTCATGGAATGCATATGATGCAAGCAATCATGGAAATCATGCAAATCATAGGATGGATCAAAATCTCCTAATGGGTATGAGGAAACTATGGGGGTCTCCTCATTAGCAATATCGAAAGCATAATATGGAGAAAATGGACAACATGGTAAACAATGCATATCCAAAGCTAGGTGGTCATGGCATGGCATATTAGATAAATGATGCAAAGGGAGCATATCAATATCATCACAAGAGAAACAAATGCCAATAACCATGGGCTTGTCATCTATGCCATATGTGCAAATTGGGTTTATTTTAATGGCATATGCATAGTCACTATGAAGAGATTGCAAATAAGACATATGGTTGATCTCATGCATAGCATATGACAAGTCAAGCGGATTATCAAATATGATGTGACCAAGAGAATTATCACAAGAAATCCTATGTAACATGGCATCACAACTATTAGACTCCTCATGGAAATCATCAAACTCATCATAAATGGGCAAATCATCGCATGGGGAAATCATACTAGAATGAAGCATGGTAATAGGTGGATCAACATCATGCAAGCAATTAGTGTCAAGAATGTCCACTAGTGGGATAAGAGCATCACCTTCACCTATGGTACCTTTGTCGTTCCACTCAAGTGGTGTAGGTGAGGTGGGAAAGACCAAATGGTGGTCATCCTCATCTTGATGGAACCATGTGGGGGGTGCATCATATTCCACCATGGCCATCGTCTTGTCCAAAGGGAGGACGTAGTCATCGCAGATTGGCGGGTCATCATATATGGGACCTAGCACCAAAGGAGAAGACACAAGAGAGGTAGAGGTTAAGTTGTTAGAAAGCGAAATGCCTCATATGCCGTGTCAACTACCTCACTCACTAAGTGTTGTGGCTCACTCACTCCCTCAAGGATGCACTCACTCATATTGTTGGTGGAGTCACTCAAATGGCGCTCAACCTCACATAGGATGTGTGGCATGCTCTCATGTGTAGGGCTAGTGGTGGTCACACTCATCCTCTCATAGGAAATGCTCTCAATGTCACGTGTGGTGGAGTCACTCATGTCACTCATGTGGTGGTGGCTCTCCTCACATGGCAAATGTGGCATCTCGACATATGTGGGTGTCGGAGAGATGTAGGTGCAAATGTCTCCCTGTGATGTCTCGTAGCTTGACTCGGAGGATGAGTCCAATATGGGCACCATCTTCATGTTGTTGAAGAGGTTCGCGCTTGTCGCTGTAGTCGAAGGGGATGGCCCTTGCTCGACCGTCTTGTCGCCGTCTTGGTGTTGGAGGTCCATATGATGTGGCACCTCGTAGCTCGTCTCCATGACCGAAAGGAGTTTCCCATGCTCGGCCATCGTCCTTGAGGGGCTTCCGAAGATGGAAGTGTCGCCCTCGCTCGTAGGTGGTTGCCTTGGACTTGATGAAGTCATTGTAGGCGTACTCGTGGGAAGTAGGCGAAGATGCCGTATGTCCAAAGGCAAAGATGCCTCGATAGCACTTGGCGAAGATGCCAAAGTGGTTGGTGTAGCCGTAGCACCGTCTTGGTGGTGCTTGTCTCGCGGTCTTCTCTTGTGCTTATGAAGCTTCGACTTGGCGTGAAGTAGGGCTTGTTAGGACTTGTGCACTTGCGCTTGTGGAGCATCTTCATGATGATGATGTCGTTGTCGTGCTTGAGCTCGTAGGTGTTCATCATCGTCGTGCACATGTTGCTTGGAGGTGACTTGCCCTTCATGACGATGTTGATCACGAACGAGATGGTGGTCGTCATGTAGATGTGGACGATGACGATTTGCACTTGCATCTTTTTCGTGCTTCGAAGACTTGTGGCTTGAACGTCGCCGCCTTGAAGATGATGAATGGGAAGAAAACTTGATCAAGGCTCTAATCTCCTCCATCCTTGCGTCTTGCTCTTTCTTTTGTGCGGCAAGCTTGTTGTCGATGTAGTCCCTTTTCCTTGCTTCGGAGAGATGAATGTCGATGGAGAGGTTCTTGATGCGCTCTCGCAATCTTGATTGTGCGCCTTGCATTTCTTGTTGTAGTCCGAAGATGGACGCTTTTGTGATGTAGTTGTTCACGCCGTCATTGTTGTCGTAGACCGGAGAGGAAATGCCTTGCCTATCCATCACAAAACTCGAGCAAAGGTGAGTAGGAAATGAGATAAACAATACCAAGTTACCTTTTCCCAAAGTTGAGGATGTATCTTGTATCACTCAATGTGAAATGAAAGAATAGTGGAATTGGTACCGGACTTGTTCACTCACACCTACAAGTAAAGGCTTATGATAGAGCTCGGTGAGGATAGTGGCACAAAAATTTGATGCAAAATGTTAGCAAGAGTCAATAATGTTGGAAAAGATTCACAAATTCGCAAGTAAAACAAGTAGACCAATAGCAAATGAGGTACACGGAAACACACACACGGATAGATAAATGGGGTCGTGCAACCAAGGAATGAGCACAAAATGTGGAGTCCGTGGAAAACGCTCGTGTTGCACAACTCAAGAGAGACGCTAGCACGATTGCTCAATAGGCGGATACGACACTTGTGCACAACCTATAAGATGCAAAATGGAGAAACTTTCTATCCCAAGTATGCTATGTATGTATGGTTCCCGGTGTTTCTCTCAAGATGATCCAAGATGATCGGATATGACAATCTTATGTGCAATGGGGTATGATGCTATGGAACTTTCTCACGAGCTCTTTGCTCTCTTTTTTTGCTTAAAAGCTTTTTTTTCAATGGCCACTTTTGCACAATGCACAAACCAAGATAGCAATTGTGTATATGCGGGAACGATATTGTGACACAATGGATGATATGATACCAATATGATATGGTATGTATGCAATGGAATGATGGATCACTAATGTGCACAAGTAACGTTGCCGGCAATACTCAAATGGCTAGTCTCGATAGGCAAGTAACGCAAAATGGGCTAGGGGTTAACAATGCAATTGCAAGGAGAATATACAATGGTGTCGTCGAGGTTACCGTCCTTTGCGATGATGAGTAGCAGTGTTCTTGATGTAGATACCAAGATGATGTAGACCCGTCCCTAAGTAGCCGAAACACCTTAGGAAACGGTAAAAAAACGCAAACTCAAAATCTCAAATGACAAATGTCAAATGGTGGAAGTGGAAATGGCAATGTGGAAGTAGTGGTGGTTTGTGAAGAAGAAAATTTCCCTAAGTAGCCGAAACACCTTAGGAGACTCACGTCGCCACTCAAACAACCACAAATGCTAAATGGAGTAAAATGGGTTAGGTTGCGGAAGGCTATGGTGGTTTTGCGGATGATATGGTGGAAGGCCTAGGCAAAGATGCCAAAATGTCAAAATTTTGATGGAGTCAAATGGTTATGGTGACTATGTAGGTGGATGGGGGATGTCAATTTCTACTCAACGAGCTAAAGAATGCAAAAATCGGACTCCGGATGTGTAAGTTACGGGCAAAACGGTGAACTGCACGCGCTGCTGTAGGGGGCCGTGGGCACGGGGTCCCGTGTGCACGGTACACGTACCGAGGGCATGGGGTCACCTGGTACTCGCGGGTTTGGTGGATTTCTTGGCGATTTGGGCCCCAAATGGATGGATCTCGTGGTTGGGGAGTAGCTGGAGTGGAAGGGGGGTGGTATGGGGTGGTGGGGAGGTTGAAGGAACAGTGGCCGAAGCACACTGGAAGGGCCGTGCGCACGGGGTTTGGCTGGCCCGTGTGCACGGGGTCCCGATGGCCCGTGTGCATGGGGTCCTCGAGGAGCGGATGAACAGCTCCGGATCCATGGGGAAACTCGATTTTGAGGTCAAATTCGAAGGGTGGAAGGTAGGGGAAGATGGTAGAGGGGTGGATCTACTTGCTAAACACCAAATCCATGGATCAAATCCAACAAAATCACACTAAACCAACAAATCACAAAAAAAATTGGGGCTATTTTTGGTGGGGAATTTTCGGATTTAGGACAGAAACAACAAAATCAAGCTAGAAAACAAAGAGGGGGGCTCCAATTTCGTGAGAAACCAAGGCTCATGATACCATATGATGTAGATTTTTTTGTGGGGATTTTCGAAATTGGGCAAGAACAAGCAAAATTAGGCTAGAAAACAAAGACGGGGGCTCCAATTTTGTGAGAAACCATGGCTCTTGATACCATATGATGTAGGGTGGAACCCTATAGAGAAGATCTTTCACGAATTGGAGGTGGAATCCCCAAGAACAAGATGAACAAAGGAGGGAAAACAAGAGGAGCACTCAAGAACAAGTCAAATCACACATCCACTAGACAATCAAACACATAAGATCCACAAGGTACATGAACAACAAAGGGAAATAAGATACATGGTAGAGTTCATCCCAAATCCTATGAAGGAGATGAGGGCTTGATGATCCAATGTTTGGGATCCTTCCCCAAGAAGGAGGTCTTGATGTTTGGTCACTCCAAGAGGAGGTCTTGATCTCCTAGTGGAGTGGATCCATGGAGCAAAGCTCACAAATGTGTATCAACTACTTTCCCTCCCCTAACATATGGTCTAGGTACGGAATATATAGGTATGGGGACGAAGTGGATGAAGAGGAGGCCCAAACAGCAGCTCACAGCCGTCCATCCTGATGGGCCCGTGCGCATGGGGTAAGTTGGGCCCGTGCGCACGGGGGTCCTGTGGGCACGGTACAGGCCCGTGCGCACGGGGTGCTCCAGTGCCAACTCTCTGAGTAGCCCGTGCGCACGGGGTCTTCGAGGCCCGTGGGCACGGGGTCGCTTGGGAGGTGCAGGTTTGGTCTTTTTGCACTCCTTCTTCCTCCTTGTGGCCTTGGGGTCCTTCTCCTACTCCTTTGGGGTGTTCCTCACCATCTTGTGGTCGTCGGTCTTCATATCTAAGGACACATAGAGCTCTTTGGTGAGGTAGCAAGCAAGTCCAATGGATATTCATGATATTCTCAAAGAAGAGCGGGTTCACCTTAACTCCGGTAGGTCCACTTGGGGCTTGATGTGCTATGAAGGTGTACATGGAGATGACCGTGGGATGCTCCGCATCAGAAACTGTCGGGTCGCCCGAAGCGTTTCTCTTCCCGGACATTTTTCGCGTGGTGTGACCTCCAGCCTTTTCTCTCGCTAGCCGGACAGCCGCTCTGCTGTCTGTGGACGAGAGGTGGGCCTTTGGTACTGCGCACGCTACTAAGCCATCTGCGGGAAAAACGTCTCAGACCAAGCGGCCAGCCCCCGGGCAACTCTAGCTGGCACCGGGGCGAACAATGGTGCAACTGTAATAAAATGCGGAGATAGCCCCCGAGCATCGCTCAGGGTTATCCGTGCTTGCGTGATGCAAAAATATGTGGGTGAGGAGCTCACATTGATTTTCGTGCAGTCGCGACAGAGGTTATTGAAGACAACCGGTCCAGCTCGGCGCTCGCGGAGCATGCCGGCACACCCGCTTTGTGCAGCCCTCGAGCCTCCGAGTGCTCGAGGAGGGTTTGACCGGTAAGGCGGCGAGCGGAACGCGACCGAGCCGGCTTGGCGGAACCGGCCAGGTGGCAAGGCGGCTGGCAGCGCCCTCCTCTTCTTTTTTCTCTTCTGCCGGCTGCTGGCAGCCGGACAAAACTCTTCTTGTTTTTGCTTCTTGCAATCTTTCATGGGGGCGCGCCAGCGCACCCACTGGGTGTAGCCCCCGAGATTCGGGCCAACTGCTGAGCAGTCGGGCCAGATCTCCCGGCGACTACTTTGTCTTCTTCCTCGCGGGGGCGCATCAGCGCACCCACTGGGTGTAGCCCCCGAGATTCGGGCCAACTACTGAGCAGTCGGGCCGGATCTTCCGGCGACTACTTTGTCTTCTTCTTCACGGGGACGCGTCAGCGCACCCGCTGGGTGTAGCCCCCGAGATTCGGGCCGACTGCTGAGCAGTCGGGCCGTTTCTCCCGGCGACTACTTTGTCTTCTTCTCTTTTTCTCGTCAGCCGGCTGTGCTCAGCCGGACCGAATCGTCGGTCGGCCAGGCAGCGAAGCAGGCAGATGAACCAGCCGACCGAGCGGCAACGCGGGCTGTTGACTAGAGTAGTCGGCTAGACTGCAATCTACAAAGTCGAATCCTCTTTTTTTCTGCCAGTCGGCCGTGGGCACCCGACCTTTTCTTCACCCGGCTTTGGGCAGCCGGATGCACACACACATTTTTTTTCTGCAGCAGCCGGCCCACTTTTTCCAGTCGGCCACCAGGCAAACAACCTCTTCTTTTTCTTTTATTTCTCTCTCTCTTTTTTTCTTTGCACTCGGCCCTGACTTTTTTCTTTCTTCTCATCAGGAACCCGTCCGCAGCAGGCGGCTGGAATATGGAGCGCAGCGATCGCCGCAGGGGAGGCCGGCTGCGGAGGCTGGGTTGTGCACGAGGCCGGGACGGAAGGCGGCGCGGTGGGCCGACACGGGGAGACGGTAGGCGCACGTCGCAGCCGGGAGGCAGAGCCGGAAGCGGAGAAGGCCATCCGCGGGAAGGCGGCAGCCGGCAGCTGGGGAGGCCGGCAGCGGCAACCCGACCGGCGCGAGGAGGCGGCAGTGACAACCAGGTCGGCTAACGGGGTGGACCGGAGGAGCGGCCAGCTGGTCGCCAGCTCGGGGCAGTGCGGGAGCGCGCACGTGTGGTGGCGGAGCAGGCGCTCGGGAGGCCGTGAGCAGCCGGCCACAGGTGGGGTTGACCCGGCAGACGGGAGGCTGACGAGCAGCCAGGAACGCAGCAGGCGATGGGCACCCGGCCACGGGCGGAGAAGGCCACGCGGAGGCCGGCACAGGAGAGCGCGAACGTGATGCGGTTGCGCAGGGACCGGTCAGAGTGCGGGGCGCTGGGGAAGAGCCCGGACTTGGACGCAGCAATCCGCAGCGGTATGGGCGCGGCTGTGTGGGATCTTGATGGGAGGCAGCAAGCCGCAGCAGCGCTGGCGCGGCCACACGAGGCAAGATGCAGTGTAGGTGCTAACAACAAATAATGTCATTGTTTGCGTAGTGTATGGATGGTTTGACCATGGACTTGCATCTAGCTAGCTTGTATAGATGATAAATGGAGTAGCAAACGCGCGTTCCGGCCAGAGCAAGATGCAACGCGGAGGGGAGCAGACGCGAGCGACGCGGCACGACGCGTGCACGGATGTGGCCGACCGAAGCGAGACACCATGCACGGCGCGCGTGCGGACGGACGGCGTTGCAGTGATGATGATGAAGATGCCGACGGTGAAGACGCGCCACCCCTCGCGGCCGCTCCGGGGGCGGGTCAATGTCGAGCCCCCAAGCGCTACCGGAGAGATGGCACGACGCCGCGGCGGAGGCGAAGAAAAAAGGGTCCCGCCCGGACAGCGAAACCAGTAGCAACGCGGTAGCATAGTACCGTCCCACGGTGGGCGCCAAATGTCATGGTATTCTCACAGGGGGTGCAAGACGACATATTCCACAAGGTTTCGTGTGAGGACAAGATTGCTGCTGATAGGCCCGGGAGCGGGTATGCGAATAGCACGCGGTAGTTTACCCAGTTTCGGGGCTCTCCGGAGAGATAATACCCCTACTCCTGCATGTCTGAGTATATGTGGTATATCTGGTACAGAGTTGCTCCTAGAGCTATATCTAAGCTCAATGCCATAGGCAGTTGGCTTTGTATATGCCTCATATGTGGCATGCTAGTGGCCGGCCATGCTCATGGCCGTGAGCCTGTGAGAATTGGGGAGTGGATGGATTGATGGCTAGCTTATATAGTGTGGCTAGCTTAACATGCAAGCTATGTGGTGGACATGAGGGCATGGTGTGGGCGTCATGCTTGTCTCCTGGGTCACTTCATAAATAGTGCCCAGGGACAAGTGACAATGTACATGATGGCATCGCGGTACGGTTTTCTTGTCCGTGGTATGACCGTATCGTCGGGGTCTTGTCGCTGTCGGGTCGAGCTGCAGTCGGCAGCCGGCTGGTCGGTGCTGTCGACAGCCGGCTGGTCGTTGCTGTCAGCAGCCGGCTGGTCATTGCTGTCAGCAGCCGGTAGCCGGCCGGGCAGAGCAGTCAGACGGGGAGCCAGCAGGAGCGGCCGGGCAGTCGGACTGAGGGGCTTTGCTAGCCTCGATGTCTTGAATTATCGTCTTGCCGTCTTCGGGGTACCTGTTGCCAATTACTCCGACACAAAGCCTTTTAAAATGGGCCTCCAATTAACCAATCGTTGTTTTAACTTTGACAAGTTCAGGGTCTATATAAGATTGACTTGTCAAACGTTCGGCGGGTCATACCAGGATTACTTGGACATGAGTGGCTTACTTGATGAAGGCAGGTTGACCCGGGGTTTAGGTGAATACACCAGGCTTCTAAGCCATGGCTTGATAGCCTATTACAAGGGTCCTTTCAAACTCTTTGTTGATGTGCACAAAGAGCCGCCAAGTAACTTTGTGAGCTGTGCTCAATGGGTGCCTATGTTTGAGCTGTTCTTTAGCAACAAAACTCTCTTTGGCCCCTTAGGTGTGAAGCTCCCAAACTTTGTGAGCTGTGCTCAATGGGCGCCTATGTTTGAGCTGTGCTTTAGCAACAAAACTCTCTTTGGCCCCTTAGGTGTGAAGCTCCCAAGCTTTGTTGTGGCATGATAGCCGGTTTAATGAACAAATAGGACGTTGTTGTATAAGCAGAAGCCCCCTTGTAACCAAGAAATATTGGAAGAAACGGCAAAAGCCCTACTTTTAGCAAGGATGCCGGTTTATTATATTGATCATAATATATACATTGTCAAAATATGTACATAATGGGAGCCTATGGCTCAGGTGTAGTAAGGCCGAAGATGAGCTATATTCCACGGCCGGCGAGTCTCCTCCTATGATTTGCGTGAGTCTTTGTGCTCTCGAACATCGATGAGGTAGTATGACCCGTTGTTCAAATTCTTGCTGACCACAAAAGGTCCTTCCCAAGGTGGAGACAACTTATGCATGTCAGCCTGATCTTGGATAAGCCGGAGCACCAAGTTGCCTTCTTGGAAAGTCCTGGTCTTAACCCGGCGATTGTGATAACGCCGCAGGTCTTGCTGATAAAACGCCGAGCGAGCTGCCGCAATATCCCATTGTTCATCTAACAGATCCAAGGCATCCTGGCGTGCTCTTTCATTATCCGCTTCAACGTAATCTGCCACTCGGGGTGAGTCATGACGTATATCACTTGGGAGAACTGATTCAGCTCCATAGACCATGAAGAAGGGTGTGTAACTCGTAGATCTATTGGGGGTGGTGTTAATACTCCATATAACGGAAGGCAACTCGTCCACCCAACAACCCAGCATCCTCTTCAAAGGGACCATAAGCCGGGGCTTGATACCCTTTAAGATTTCCTCATTAGCTCTCTCCGCTTGACCATTGGATCGGGGGTGGTCTACCAACAACACATCAAGCCGGATATGCTCACGTTGACAGAACTCTTCCATAGCTCCCTTGGAGAGATTCGTGCCATTATCTGTTATAATGCTGTGTGGAAAGCCAAACCGGAAGATCACCTTTTTTATGAACTGAACCGTCGTGGCCGCATCACACTTACTCACTGGCTCTGCCTCCACCCACTTGGTGAATTTATCAACTGCCACCAGGAGGTGGGTCTTCTTATCCTTGGATCTCTTAAAAAGCCCAACCATATCCAACCCCCAAGTTGCAAACAGCCATGTAATTGGAATCATCCTCAATTCCTGAGCCGGAACATGAGCTCGACGTGCAAACTTCTGACAGCCATCACACCTTCGGACCAGATCTTCCGCATCAGCATGAGCTGTTAACCAGTAAAACCAATGCTGGAAAGCCTTAGCTACCAAGGATTTTGAACCAGCATGATGACCACAATCTCCTTTGTGGATTTCACGCAAAATCTCACAACCTTCTTCAGAAGAAACACAATGCTGAAATGCCCCTGAGACACTGAAGTGGTGCAACTCGCCATTGACAATAGCCATGGACTTGGAACACCGAATTGTCTGTTTGACTAAAACTTTGTCCTCTGGTAACTCGCCCCGGTTCATGTATGCTAGGTACGACAACGTCCAATCAGGGATAGCATGAAGAACCGCCACCAGTTGAACCTCCGGATCAGGAATCGCCAGATCCTCCTCCGTTGGTACCTTGACCGATGGATTATGCAAAACATCCAGAAAGACATCGCGGCACCGGTTTACGCTGAGACCCAAGCCGGCTTAAAACATCTGCCGCTTCATTTTTGCGCCGATCAATGTGCTCGACCTGATAACCTTTGAAATGACCAGCAATAACATGCACCTCTCACTGATAAGCCGCCATGAGTGGGTCCTTGGGGTCCCACGTATCGGATACTTGCTGAGCCACTAAATCGGAGTCACCAAAGCAACGTACCCGGATTAGGTTCATCTCCTTAGCCATCCCCAGACCATGGAGTAAAGCCTCATACTCAGCTGCATTGTTAGTACAGGGAAACATTAAGCAGAGAACATAACAAAATTTGTCACCTCGAGGGGAAGTAAGGACAACTCCAGCCCTCGAGCCTTCCAATTGTCTGGATCCATCAAAGTGAATAGTCCAGTATGTGTTATCCGGTTTATCCCCCGGTGCCTATAACTCCGTCCAGTCGTTGATGAAGTTTACGAGCGCTTGGGACTTGATAGCAGTGTGAGGCATGTATTTCAATGCATGAGGCCCAAGCTCAATAGCCCACTTAGCAACCCGGCCAGTTGCCTCCTTGTTTTGAATGATGTCTCCCAATGGAGCAGAACTGACCACAGTGATGGGATGGCCTTGAAAGTATTGTTTGAGTTTCCGGCTCGCCATAAACACTCCATACACTAGCTTCTGCCAATGGGGGTATCTCTGTTTGGACTCAATAAGCACCTCACTGATATAATAAACCGGCCATTGAACCGGATATTCCTTACCAGCCTCCTTGCGCTCTACCACAATAGCCACGCTGACAGCTCGGGCATTAGCAGCCACATATAACAACAATGGTTCCTTATCAATGGGGGCAGCAAGGACGGGAGGCTCGGCCAACTGCTTCTTCAAATCCTCAAACGCCGCATCAGCAGCATCACTCCAAACAAAATTGTTTGTTTTCTTCATCATCTGATAAAGCAGTATCGCCTTCTCTCCCAACCGGCTGATAAACCGGCTTAGCGCTGCAATCCGGCCTGCCATTCTTTGAACGTCATTGATACACGCCAGTTTAGCCAGGGATGTGATAGGCTTGATCTTTTCTGGATTAGCCTCAATGCCCCTGTTGGATACCAGAAAACCCAAGAGCTTGCCAGCCGGTACACCAAAAACACACTTAGCCGGATTGGGCATCATTTTATAAACCCTCAAGTTATCAAAAGTTTCCTGCAAATCAGCTATGAGTGTCTCTGCTTTCCAGGATTTCACCACGATATCATCCACATAAGCATGAACATTACGCCCAATCTGATTATGGAGGCAATTCTGCACACACCGTTGATAAGTCGCCTGAGCACTCTTGAGCCCAAAAGGCATGGACACATAACAGAAGGATCCAAAAGGAGTTATAAAAGTTGTCTTCTCCTGGTCCTTAACTGCCATTTTGATCTGATGGTAACCCGAATAAGCATCCAGGAAACTCAAACGCTCAGAACCCGCCGTAGCATCAATGATTTGATCAATATGAGGGAGGGCAAAGGGATCAGCTGGGCAAGCTTTGTTCAAATCTGTGTAATCCACACACATAAGCCAAGTGCCATTTTTCTTAAGTACCAGCACCGGATTAGCCAATCACTCAGGGTGAAACACCTCCGCAATAAACCCCACTGCCAATAGCCGGGCTACCTCTTCACCAATGGCCTTGCGCCTCTCTTCATTAAAATGAGGAAGAAACTGTTTAACCGGTTTGAACATCGGATCAATATTAAGAGCGTGGTCAGCGAGTTCCCTCGTTACACCTGGCATGTTAGACGGTTTCCATGCAAAGATGTCCCGGTTCTCATGGATGAACTCGATGAGCGCGCTTTCCTATTTCGGATCCAAGTTGACGCTAATGCTGAACTGCTTGGATGAATCGCCAGGAATAAAATCAACCAATTTAGTCTCATCAGCCGATTTGAACTTCAAAGCCGGATCATGCTCTGTAGTGGGCTTCTTCAGAGAAGTCATATCTTCCGGATCAACATTGTCCTTATAGAACTTCAACTCCTCCGTTGCACAAGCCGACTCAGCATAAGCGGCATCACCTTCCTCGCACTCCAAAGCAATCTTACGGATACCATGAACCGTGATGGTCCCCTTATGACCCGGCATCTTGAGTTGCAGATAAACATAACACGGCCTTGCCATGAACTTAGCATAAACCGGCCGTCCAAACAGGGCATGGTACGGACTTCTGATTTTAACCACTTCAAAGGTCACCATCTCGAATCTTGAATCATGATCATCTCCAAAAACCACCTCCAGAGCTATCTTACCGACCGGGTTAGCTGATTTACCAGGCACCACACCGTGAAAAACAGTGTTTGACGGTTTAAGATTCTTATCTGTTAACCCCATACGACGGAAGGTTTCATAATACAAGATATTGATACTGCTCCCTCCATCCATGAGCACTTTGGTGAACTTATAACCCCAACCTGCGGTGCAACCACCAAAGCTAGATGGTCAGGATTATCAACCCGGGGCGGATGATCCTCCCGACTCCAAACAATAGGCTGTTCAGACCAGCGTAGATAACGGGGCACTACCGGTTCAACAGAGTTTACCGCCCTTTTATGGAGCTTCTGATCGCGCTTGCATAGACTAGTAGTGAAGACATGGTACTGTCCATCATTTAACTGCTTCGGGTTGCTCTGATAACCCGACTACTGCTGATTCCCCTGATTACTCTGCTGATTGTGACCACCTTGGTTGTTTTGGTTGCCCTGATTATTCTGAAATCCTGAGTTTGAACCGCCACCACCGTAACCCGGCCCGTGAGACCCTGGACCTGAACCGCCAGACGGACCCTGATCGTACCGGAAGAGATCAGAGTTTTTGAATTCCTTCATAATGAAGCAATCTTTCCAGAGGTGCGTGGATGGAACCTCCTTCTTCCCGTGCTTTGGGCAGGGCTGGTTTAACAGGCATTCCAAATTCATGCCTCCACCACGCTGGGGCGGTTTACCCTTACGACATTGCGCATTGCCCTGCATATTGGTGTTAGCCACAAAATCTAAATTGTCCGCTTTACGCTTACCGTTGTTCCCATGGCCCACCTGGTTATGCTGGTATCCCTTTGTACCGCCGTTCTTCTTTCCCTTCTCCGGCTTCTCTTCGTCAGAATCAGGACCCTTGGTATTATTAGAATCAGCATACTTAACCAAGGCTGCCATAAGTGTTCCCATGTCATTGTAGTGGCGTTTGAGCCATCCCAATTTCATCTTTAGCGACTTAAACCGGCAAATACCCTCCAATGTTAGGATTGCCGAATCAGCCCTGATATGGTCCGATGAATGCAGAATTTCTGAAACCCGGCGCACCCAATGAGTGGTTGATTGGTGTTCCCCTTGGACACAAGCAGCCAGATCCACAATTGACATGGGTTGCTTGCATGTATCTTTGAAGTTTGCTATAAACTGGGCTTTCAACTCATCCCATGAACCGATGGAGTTAGCGGGCAGGCTTTTTAACCAAGTGCGAGCTGTTCCTTCCAACATCATGGTGAAGTACTTTGCACATGCCACTTCATCCACATCCAGCATCTCCATTGCCATCTCATAACTTTCAATCCATGCCTCGCGGGGTTGATCGGCGGTATAATTAGGCACTTTACGCAGACCCTTGAAATCCTTGGGTAGCCGCACATTACGCAGAGCTGGGGTGAGGCATGGCACCCCCCAAGAGCTAAAAGCTAATCCACGTTCAACTGATGCTGCTGGTTGAACCGGAGCGGTTTCATGATTTGGGTACTGTGCCGCTAACTGCGCCGCTAACTCTGCCTCTCATCGTGCTCTGTCGTTGTTCACCACATCCTGAGCATTCATACCGCCGCGCGCCAGATTAGGCCCTCGAGGGGCATCACGGTGCTGTGCACTGCTCAACACAGCCGGTTCGTCCATGTGTCTGCTGTAGCTCTTGCTCGGACGGGGGGTTGAATGTATTCTGTCTCGGCTGTAGGAATAAGCCTATTACTACACAACAGCGGTTTGAAGAAGATCCCTGGCCCGTCGTGTCTCAACCGCCGCCAGCGAGTCACCCTCCACCGGATTAGCCGCCAAGCGAGACGCCGCAGCAATCATGTTATCCAAAGGGCTAGAGAAATGACCCGGCGGCATCGGTACATATTGTGGCGGGTTATTTGTCCGTCGAGGCGGGTCCGTCACCCGTGGCTGTCCCGGCGCTGTCCCAGGTGCCTCGGTCTAGTTCACTGCTGTCGGATTACTTGGCCCGACACCTGGCGTATTGAAGAGATTCATTCCTTCATAAATCGGCAGCAAACGAGACCGGTACTTCCTTCTTAATACTTCGTTGGATGTGTTCTGATCCCACATAAGCTGATAATTCTGCGCCTGGATCTGCTATGACTGAGCATCTAAAGCGGCCCGCTCTTCAGTCATCCTGGCTTCCTCGGCCGCCAAGTCCTCCTTGGCCTGAGTTATCTGGTCCCTCAGCTTTCTAACCTCCGCGTTATGCTGATCCTGGGTCTCTGGGGTGACTGTCGTGGTCAACAATGTCATCAAAGCATCCAACAAACCGGCAAGAACTTGAGCCGGCCGGCGCGCAGGGCCTCCTGCCCCGGCTGCCGATCCGGAAATCATTACTGCTGTAGATGAAGATTGCAAGGTGGGCTGCATACCGGCCATTAAGATTGCAACCCGGTTCGGCGGTTCAAAGGGGTCCAGAATACTATCGCCATCGGAACAGCCCCCAATCCGGCCGCCTTGCAATTGGTACAGTGACTCGGTTTCGCTAGTGGAAGATTCGCCATCTGAGTAGATGGCCGTCTCACTGTCGGACACCAGTTCAGAGCCCACACCATGGATGAATCCTACGAATGCGCGCTTCATGGCAGGCTGAACCCGGGCAGGACTCGCACGCTGAGCCGTCTCGACGAGGTCGGTGGAGATGTCTAACTCAGGGCCCGGTTCGCCGATCTTGCCGATGAAAACGTGAATTCCGCCAAAGGGGACCTGGTACCCGTACTCAATTGAGCCGGCCTCGGGGCCCCATCCTGCATCGTTGATGTAGAGCTTGCCGAGACGACTCTTGGTCATCCGGCCAACCGCGTATCCCTTGAGTCCTTCAAAGTTGCCCTTTAAGAACTCGAAACCATCATGCGATAGCCCCACGGTGGGCGCCAATTGTCGTGGAATTAACACATCAAATGTCCTAGCGGAAGGACTTAGTCGTGGAGCCATCGCAATGATATTAGTTTAAAGGGGTTAAACCGGAACAAAGGACATGGTAAGTTTATACTGGTTCGGCCCCTTGCGGTGAAGGTAAAAGCCTGCGATCCAGTTGTTGTGGGATTGATTGATATCGATGGGCAGGGAGCGAATCCGCTTTACCTATCTCTCGAGCTATTGTTTCTTGTCCCTAAACCGCTGCCAGGTCGCCCCTTTATATACATAGGTTGACGCCCGACCGGTCTACAGAATCCCGAGGCCGGCTCATACAAGTGTCCAGCTCGGTTTCTTCCTTTCCCTAACTTACCGTATAAGTTATACATCTATGGCGGTTTACTACTATGGTCCCTAATCCGCCATTGGGCTCTGGGCCTCTAAGCTTCCATAGTTAACGCGCCATATCCTTCATCTTCATGGGCTCTTATACATGACTCCTTGTGAGTGTAATCCTGCCCCTCCTGGGCGGTTTATACTCAGTAGTCATATCCCCAACAAGCGCGCTTTCCTATTTGTCGTCAAGGGTGGCACTGATAGTGAAAGTACCATCAGTGCCAGCCAGCCCTGTCGAGACCTTTTTAACTTGGGGTGCAGCAGCCTTGGATTTCATGCTGTGGGAACTCTCCGGCACGTCATCAACAGGTTTGGCACACTCTGAAAAGGTACACTTCCCGGATTCCTTGTCGGTGCCCCTACTAGCCTTCTTCTTTCCTTCACTTTCCTTGGCAGGATTTATGGCCTCAGCGGACTCTGCCGCGACCGCATCCCGGTACATCTTGTCCACGAAAATAATGGGGTCTTTCTTGCCTAACTATAACAGCCTAATTATTGACCCTTTTCTTTTTCTTTTAATTTATTTCGTTTTTGCTCTGATTTTCTGTTTGGAGCAGCTCTTTGGACTTGAAACCTGGGAAATCATCATTTCTTCTCCTCCCTAGTGGCTCATCATTCTCAAACTCATTCCAAGATCATGCCATTATCCTCATCCTAGCCCACCTCTCAAATTCTTTCTTGGGGAAATATTCCTTTTCTATTAGAGGAATAACCTCATTTTCCCTAAGTTGTGAAGAAACCTATATTTATGTCCATATGAAAACTCCCAAATAATTCGCATAAATTGTTTCGGTCATAACTTGCTCAAATGTGTCAAAATCCTTCCTTGGCCGGTTCAAAAATATTCCTCCAATATTCCTTTTTCTATTATGTCCTGAATGGCATTTTGTGAAGGAAGTGCCATTTATATTATCTTGTTTGCTCCCAAACTTTTTTGGCATTCTTTCATGACCCAATCATTGCCTCATGCCAAAATTCAGCTCCATTTGCCTAGTAAATTTTCCTCAATGAATTTTCAAAGTTTTTGTCAAACAGAAGCCATTGTGAAGGAAGTACTAGCTAGGAGTATCCAAATGAGTGTAAATTTTGCATGCCTCTTCATGTGCTCATATTATTTCCCTCCTCCAATTTTAAACTCCATCCCTTCATCAATGTGAGCACAGCTTCAAACCACTGATTCTATTAATATTTTTAGGTTGTGAAGCAAGTATGATTTATATTGCTTCATTAATTCTGAGAAATTACTAGATCAGGATCCTACCCAAATGACATCTCTACTCCAAAGTTGAGACCAGTTCATCAAGCCATTTTTTCACCAATACTATTGCATGTTTCTGGACAGTGAGGATGTTTGTGAAGCAAGTACCATTTTGGCAGGTCCAATTGGTATGAAACTTTTAGCATCTTCATATGTCCAAATAACCATGCCTTGCCAATTTTGAGCCCAAATGGTTACTCTATGTGAGTGCATCATCCAAATCCCTTCTCTGGACCAAATATGCACTTACACATCAACTATGTTAAGTTGTGGTCTATTTCTCCTCAAACTTAACAAGATCATAGTCCTTCCTAACCTAATCACCCCAGACAACTCATTTGGCACTTAGCTCTTCTCTGTCGATCATTGTTTCATGATTCAGTATGATACAACAAAGTTTCATTGAAGCCTCACATCCCTCCTTGGCTCTATATCTTGATCCATCAACTCCCACAGCCTCTATGATGCAGGGACTCATCACTAGACATCTCAGGGCACACCCTCTTTTCCTCTCCATGCCGGGCACAGTGGTGACTGCAGCACTGGCATGGCAATGCTCGTGCTCTGGTTGAATCAAGCGCGCTCTGCGCATCCGGATGCATCGGGCAGCTCAGCCTGATGTCTACTACACAACCTTCTTCTTGTAGACGTTGTTGGGCCTGCAAGTGCACATGTTTGTAGGACAGTAGCAAATTTCCCTCAAGTGGATGACCTAAGGTTTATCGATCCGTAGGAGGCGTAGGATGAAGATGGTCTCTCTCAAACAACCCTGCAACCAAATAACAAAGAGTCTCTTGTGTCCCCAACACACCCAATACAATGGTAAATTGTATAGGTGCACTAGTTCGGCGAAGAGATGGTGATACAAGTGCAATATGGATGGTAGATAAAGGTTTTTGTAATCTGAAATAATAAAAACAGCAAGGTAGCGAGTGATAAAAGTGAGCGTAAATGGTATTGCAATGATAGGAAGCAAGGCCTAGGGTTCATACTTTCACTAGTGCAAGTTCTCTCAACAATAATAACATAGATAGATCATAAAACAATCCCTCAACATGCAACAAAGAGTCACTCCAAAGCCACTAATAGCGGAGAACAAACGTAGAGATTATGGTAGGGTACGAAACCACCTCAAAGTTATTCTTTCGGATCGATGTATTAAAGAGTTCGTACTAGAATAACACCTTAAGACACAAATCAACCAAAACCCTAATGTCCCCTAGATACTCCATTGTCACCTCAATTATCCGTGGGCATGATTATACGATATGCATCACACAATCTCAGATTCATCTATTCAACCAACACAAAGTACTTCAAAGAGTGCCCCAAAGTTTCTACCGGAGAGTCAAGAACGTGTGCCAACCCCTATGCATAGGTTCATGGGCGGAACCCGCAAGTTGGTCACAAAAACATACATCAAGAGGCACATGATATCCCATTGTCACCACAGATAAACACGGCAAGACATACATCAAGTGTTCTCATAAAAGACTCAATCCGATAAGATAACTTCCAAGGGGAAACTCAATTCATCACAAGAGAGTAGAGGGGGAGAAACATCATAAGATCCAACTACAATAGCAAAGCTCGGGATACATCAAGATCGTGCCATAGAGGGAACACGAGAGAGAACACGAGAGAGAGAGAGAACAAACACATAGCTACTGGTACATACCCTCAGCCCCGAGGGTGAACTACTCCCTCCTCGTCATGGATAGCACCGGGATGATGAAGATGGCCACCGGTGAAGGATCCCCCCTCCGGCAGGGTGCCAGAACGGGCTCCCGAGAGGTTTTTGGTGGCTACAGAGGCTTGCGGCGGTGGAACTCCCGATCTATCTTGATATTCCATGGTTTTAGGGTACGTAGGCTTATATAGGCGAAAGAAGTCGGTCGGGGGGTGCTCGAGGGGTCCATGAGACAGGGGGCCGCGCCCTGTAGGGGGGGGGGCTTTCTCCTGGGCTCCTCGAGGATCTTCTGACTTGATCACCAAGCCTCCAGGATGATATTCTTCCAAAAAATCACGATGCCGAAGGTTTCATTCCGTTTGGACTTCGTTTGATATTCCTTTTCTTCGAAATACTGAAACAAGCAATAAAACAACAATATGGGTTGGGCCTCCGGTTAATAGGTTAGTCCCAAAAGTAATATAAAAGTGTATAATAAAGCCCATAATCATTCAAAACAGATAATAAAATAGCATGAATGCTTCATAAATTATAGATACGTTGGAGACGTATCAACATCCCCAAGCTTAATTCCTACTCGTCCTCGAGTAGGTAAATGATAAAAGAAAGAATTTATGAAGTGTGAATGCTAGAAGGTGCACAAGTTTGATTAATGATAATTTCAATCACCTTTTCTAGCATGATAATATGTCATAACAGTAGTTCATCTCATAAAACTTTTCATGATAACGTAACAAGCAATTCACATGTTGAAGCATAGACCATAAACTTTCTTGAAAACTAGCAAACTTCATCCTTAGTCATCAAACAATTGCAATTCATCTTACTTTCAGGAAGAGTCTATGTCAGAGCTTTGATTTAGCAAACTTCACATACTCAACCATCATATAGTTTTCTACAATTGCTAACACTCACGCAATATTTGTGGTTATGAAGTTTTAATCAGACACAGAGAAAGATTGGGGCTTATAATGTTGCCTCCAAACGTATTCACCTTTGGGTGATGTCAACAATAATAGTTCATGCTAACGTACATCCAATTGGATATATATATATCAGGATCACCCTAACACAAAGTGCTTCCAAAGGATAAAATGAAGAAGGGGAAAGGTGAAGATCACCTTGACTCTTGCATAAAGTAAAAACATAAAGTAAAAGATAGGCCCTTCGCAGAGGGAAGCAGAGGTTGTCATGCGCTTTTAGGGTTGGATACACAAAATCTTAATGCGAAAGAACGTCACTTTATATTTCCCCTTGTATATGGACCTTTATTATGCAGTCCGTCGCTTTTATTGCTTCCATAACAAGATCGTACAAAGCTTATTTTCTCCACACTAGTAAGTCATGCATATTTAGAGAGCAATTTTTATTGCTTGCACCGATGACAACTTACTTGAAGGATCTTACTCAATCTATAGGTAGGTATGGTGGACTCTCATGGCAAAAACTGGGTTTAAGGATATTTGGAAGCATAAGTAGCATCTCTACTTGGTGCAAGGAATTTTTGCTAGCATGAGGGGGAAAGACAAGCTCAACATGTTTGAATGATCCATGACAATATACTTTAACTGAGATGTGAGAAAACATAACCCATTACATTGTCTTCCTTGCCCAACATCAACTCTCTAGCATGTCATACATAATGAGTGCTCACAATTATAAAATATGTCTATGATAATATATTTATATGTTAAATCTCTCTTCCTTCAATATTCTTTCATGAATTGTTCAAATGACTAAAACAATGCTTGCTAACCGTCAATAAATTTACAACCTCTACTTCTTAGATGTGAAGTCATTACTCCCCATGGAGTAAGCAAATGAAACATATATAATTTCAGATTTATGACAATCAACTCATTCAACAATTTACTCATAGGATATAAGTGAAGCACACGAGTAAAAGAAAAGCTACTCCAAAAAGATATAAGTGAAGATCAATGAGTAGCTAAATAATTATGCAACTATGTGAAGACTCTCTCTAAAATAAGAATTTCAGATCTTGGTATATTATTTAAACAGCAATCAAAACAAAATAAAATGGCATTGCAAGGATAGCACAACTCATGTGAAGAAGCAAAAACTTAGGTTCAACCGATACTAACCGATAGTTGTTGAAGAAAAAAGGTGGGATGCCTACCGGGGCATCCCCAAGCTTAGATGCTTGAGACTTCTTGAAATATTATCTTGGGATGCCTTGGGCATCCCCAAGCTTGAGCTTTTATGTCTCCTTAATTCCTTTTATATCACGGTTTCTCTTTTTATCAAAGCTTCATTCACAACAAACTCAACAAGAACTCGTGAGATAGGTTAGTGTAAACCAATGCAAAACCTTATCATTTTCTACTGTAACAAATCACTAAAATTATTATTCAACATTGCATACTAAATGCCTCTGCATATTTAATACTCCTATCATCAAATAGAATCATTAAACAAGCAAACATATGCAAACAATGCAACCATAACAGCAATCTGCCAAAACAGTACAGTCTATAAAGAATGCAAGAGTATCAATACTTCCCTGACTCCAGAAATTATGAACTAAAATTCCCACTGTAATGAATTTATCAGATCTCAACATGCAAAAAGATTCAACATTATACCATTCTCTGACTTTTCTAGGGAATTTTTGCAACAGCGGTAAACTTTCTGTTTTCAAACAGCAACATGTATACTAGCAAAACAAGCATGGTAAAGGCTATCCTTGACTTTTTATTGAAACTAAAGATGTAAACATTACTCTAAATAACAGCAAGCAAATACTAACAAAATAAAATGACGCTCCAAGCAAAACACATATCATGTGGCGAATAAAAATATAGCTCCAAGTAAAGTTACCGATGAACGAAGACGAAAGAGGGGATGCCTTCCGGGGCATCCCCAAGCTTAGGCTCTTGGTTGTCCTTGAATATTGCCTTGGGGTGCCTTGGGCATCCCCAACCTTAGGCTCTTGCCACTCCTTATTCCATAGTCCATCGAATCCTTACCCAAAACTTGAAAACTTCAACCACACAAAACTCAAACAAAACTCGTAAGCTCCGTTAGTATAAGAAAATAAATCACCACTTAGGTATTGTAATGGACTCATTCTAAATTCATATTAGTGTAATATCTACTGTATTCTAACTTCTTTATGGTTCATACCCTCCGATACTACTCATAGATTCATCAAAATAAGCAAACAACACAATGAAAACAGAATCTGTCAAAAACAGAACAGTGTAGTAATCTGTATCAAACATATACTTATGGTACTCAAAAAATTATGAAATAAGTTTCTGCACCTGAGGAATTTGTCTATTAATCATCTTCAAAAAGAATCAACCTAAAAGAACTCTCCAGTAAAAACTGGCAGCTATTCTCGTGAGCGCTAAAGTTTCTGTTTTTCACAGCAAGATCACATAAACTTCACCCAAGTCTTCCCAAAGGTTCTACTTGGCACTTTATTGAAACAAAATCTATAAAACATGATTACTACAGTAGCATAATCATGTGTACACACAAAAACAGTAAGGTTAAATATTGGGTTGTCTCCCAACAAGCGCTTTTCTTTAATGCCTTTTTAGCTAGGCATGATGATGGCAATGATGCTCACATAAAAGATAAGAATTGAAACATAACGGGAGCATCATGAAGCATATGACTAGCAAATTTAAGTCTAACCCACTTCCTATGCATAGGGATTTTGTGAGCAAACAACTTATGGGAACAATAATCAACTAGCATAGGAAGGAAAAACAAACATAACTTCAAAATGTTAAGCACATAGAGAGGAAACTTGAGATTATTGCAATTCCTAAAAGCATATGTTCCTCCCTCATAATAATTTTCAGTAGCATCATGAATGAATTCAACAATATAACCAGCACCTAAAGCATTCTTTCCATGATCTACAAGCATAGAAAATTTACTACTCTCCACATAAGCAAAATTCTTCTCATTCGGAATAGTAGGAGTATCATAAGAGACTTGAACACTAAAAATTGTTTCCACATTAAAAGAGTAATGTTCAGAAAAAGGGTACTCATAATCATGACAAGTTTTGTAAATATAATCATCACTACTTTTTATAGCATAAGTTTCGTCACAATAATCATCATAAGTAGCAACTTCGTTCTCATCATAATCGATTGAAACCTCTCCTAAGATAGTGGAATCACTAAATAAAGTTGACACTCTTCCGAACCCACTTTCATCAATATAATCATCATAGGTAGGAGGCATGCTATCATCATAACAACTTTGCATATCAAAACTTGGGATGCTAAAAATATCATCTTCATTAAGCATAGCATCCCCAAGCTTGGGACAAACATCAATTTCAGCAAATATGTTCTCAAATATTTCATCCTCATCAAACATAGCTCCCCCAAGCTTGGGCTCTTTCAAATCATAAGCATAATCACTCTCATCATTAAAAATATGGATAACACCAATAGTAAAGCAATTATCATCATCATAATGAGTAGTAGGAGCAACATCATTTGGGAGGGATACCTTTCTACCTTTGTTGCTCCTTCTTTTCTTTTTATTTTTCACATTATGTGTAGGTTCAACCTTCCTCTTTGAGCTCCTTATTGATGAGATTGGTTGAATAGAAAGCTCCTCCTCGTTACCTGATTCATCATGAGAAATAATAGGAGGATATTGGGAAGTCTCTCCCCTTTCATTAGTATTATCATCATCTTCTATTTTCTTTCTTTTCTTTATGTAATTGGCAATATAAGTATTTTCAATGTAATTCACCGCACAAAACATATAAATATTTTCTAGATCAATATCAAGGAAATGCCTAAGATTAAATTCTGGAATAGGCTTAGTTAAACGTTTCAACTCTCCACAACCCAAAAGCAATCTAAGTTCATTGTAATTAGAAAGGGAGATAAAGTCATCACAATTTTTGGACACGATTTGATCATGAAACAATTTGCATTGGAGATGTAAATGATCTTGTTTATTGCAAAATTCACAACAAGAAAGATATCTTAAATTCTCCGTACTCTTATCTAGCCTTTCTTGCAACCTCTTAGTTTCTAAATACTTATGCTTCTTGCAATATGTATCTTCTCTATTTGGTGTGTTCATGCAAACATGCACTCCAAAAAAGTTGACATGCTCATAAGATATATTCTCATCATGACTAGAGCAATCATCATTAGTACTATGGATATTCAAGGAGTTTATACTAACAACATTGCGATCATGCTCATCATTCAAAGATTTAGTACCAAGCATTTTAAAGCATTCTTCTTCTAGCACTTGAGCACAATTTTCCTTTCCATCAAACTCACGAAAGATATTAAAAAGACAAAGCGTACGAGAGAAACTTAACTCCATTTTTTGTAGTTATCTTTTATAAACTAAACTAGTGATAAAACAAGAAACAAAAAGATTTGATTGCAAGATCTAAAGACATACCTTCAAGCACTCACCTCCCCGGCAACGGCGCCAGAAAAGATCTTGATGTCTACTACACAACCTTCTTCTTGTAGACGTTGTTGGGCCTACAAGTGCACAGGTTTGTAGGACAGTAGCAAATTTCCCTCAAGTGGATAACCTAAGGTTTATCAATCGGTAGGAGGCATAGGATGAAGATGGTCTCTCTCAAACAACCCTGCAACCAAATAACAAAGAGTCTCTTGTGTCCCCAACGCACCCAATACAATGGTAAATTGTATAGGTGCACTAGTTCGGCGAGGAGATGGTGATACAAGTGCAATATGGATGGTAGATAAAGGTTTTTGTAATCTGAAATAATAAAACAGCAAGGTAGCGAGCGATAAAAGTGAGCGTAAACGGTATTGCAATGATACGAAACAAGGCCTAGGGTTCATACTTTCACTAGTGCAAGTTCTCTCAACAATAATAACATAGATAG
The DNA here is from genome assembly GCF_002162155.2 of Triticum dicoccoides. Taxonomy (NCBI): domain Eukaryota; kingdom Viridiplantae; phylum Streptophyta; class Magnoliopsida; order Poales; family Poaceae; genus Triticum; species Triticum dicoccoides. The sequence goes on along the minus strand of NC_041393.1, from coordinate 362,765,566 downwards.
ATCATAAAACAATCCCTCAACATGCAACAAATAGTCACTCCATGTCACATCCTAGTTAGCCATGCGTTAGAGTGTTACATCATGTTTACTCTTTCATCAGAAACCTGAAATGGGGATGACAGAACCCCCAGTCCCCTCTGAAACCAATTAGGGTTTACTAAAAACTTTTTCAATGAACCTGAAATGCCCTTCTAAAATGCCCATCATTTTTGTCTTGGTTCAGAACCTCTGCCAAAAGTGATGCACATTTTCCTAGGCCATATTAGGGTTTTTGGAATTAAATCATAAATATTTGAATTTGGGCATTTAAAATTATCTAAAATATTTAAATGCTCAAATATCTCCAAACTAAAATGTTTCATGTTGGAAATAATCCAACTATGGACCAGGAGTAGTTTGGTGATTTTAGGAGTTGCCTAAGTATTTTATTTAATTCAACAAAGTTGTAGAAGTATTAAAAAATAGAAAACAGAAAGAAAATGGAAAAACTTACCTGACGCCTGCTCCCGGCCCACCTGCCGGCCCAGCCCAGCGCCGCTCCAGCGAGCTGCTTGCCGGCCAAGCAGGCAGGCAGGTGCCCGACGGCGACCACAGCGCGCGCCACGCACCTGCTCGCCGCCTCGCCGCTCCCCGCGCCCGGTGACGTCGTGGATCAGCCTCCCTCGCTCCCCCGAACCCCCCAGACACCCCCTCTCCTCTCCAGCTCCTCCCCCTCGCGCTCCCCCGCCATGACCGACGCCACCACCGCCGTGCCTTCGTCGTAGCCGTGCTCCCCGCCACCCGTGCGTCCTCTCATCGTGT
>NC_041393.1:362757715-362763513 GCF_002162155.2 Triticum dicoccoides | reverse complement strand
CTCCGAGGAGTACCGTGATTACCCTAACGAAGAACCGTATCAGTGCATCGAACCATCAGGCAAGCAACCAACCATTTGATCATATCGATACAATCCCATGTTCTCGCTCCTGCTCTCTTTTACTGCATTAAGACAACGCGTTTCAAACTGCTGTGTGCCACGGTAGTTGAACCCACTTCCTCTGCATGACCTGTCATTGCCACAGTAACTAGATGAAACCCACTAGCATGTGTAGGAGTTGATTGAGCCATATGTATGTGTTGTTCCTACCTTGCTATGCCTGCTATGCTTAGAGTCGTGTCAGGTCTGGTTCATCTGGGTGATGGGCTAGAGTGAAATGATTATGTCGGTAATGAGAGTGGTGTGGTGAACACGATTTGGTAAAGGTATCGATGAGAGACCATGTAAGAGTACATGGTGGGTTGTTTCATTGAAGCCGACCTTAAGCACTGAGATCTGTATGTGTGATTTAAGAATCAGCTACTACCATGCATTGGGCCCGAAACCAATGGACCCTCTCGGCTTCTTATTCACCCTAGTTCTCCGTCCAGGAGTTGCAAGTAGTTTCTGGTGTTTGTAGCCTACTGGAGGCCGTGGACAGCGCTGACCGTAGGGTGGGCTGTGATGCGGTAGGTACGTGGCCGGGTGTACCGAATACCCGTTAGGTATCTCGGGAACCCTGTTCACATCGTTCGGGGCCGTATGGGAAACCTCGGCCGGACTCCCTACGGATGGAACCTGGATAGGCGATAAACCTGGACTGGAGGCTTAAGTGATTAGGTAGGTCGTGGCCGACACCCACGTTGGGCTTCCGCTTGAAGGTTGCCGAGTACATGTCGTGTAAACGACGGTAAGTGGTGAGAGCGTGTATGAAGAAGTACACCCCTGCAGGGTTATCATGATCTATTCGAATAGCCGCGTCCGCGGTAAAGGACTACTTGGTTGCCTATACAGTTCATAGACAAGTAAATGGAAACTACTAAAAGCCTCAAGATAAGTGTGAGTGCCGAGGAGGGCTCTTCCGCAGGAAGACGGAGGTGAATCCTCGGTAGTGTATTGAAGTGGTGAGTAGCGGACTCGTGTGCGCAAAACCATTTCAAGTTGGAGTCTCGTAGGTTAGCCTAGCCAAGAGTCAAAGCTGGCTTGCTACAATAACTCCACCAACCCTTCTTGATAATATGCATGTATGTAGGATCTGATGTAAGTCTTGCTGAGTACCTTTGTACTCATGTTGCTATAATTTACATTTTTACAGAAGACGCTGCAACCCCTTCTGATGGGTTCTACGTAGACGTTGACATCAATGAGTAGGCTAAGGCCCAGGTGGTGATCCTGAGCTTGTGAAGGACCACGTAGTATAGCTAGGCTTTCCAAGCCTCTTTTATTTTTCTAGTTATCTGTACTCAGACAAGTTACTTTCGCTGCTGGTTTGTATGACTGTATGACTTGAATGCTGGGTAGTGTGACCCGTACCTTTGTGTATGTTATGTATGGCTCTCTGAGCCTTAAATAAAGTACTTGTGTCATAGAGTCATGTTGTGATGCCTTGTTGTATTTGCACATATCGAGCATACTGTGTGTATGATTGAAATGCTTGGTATGTGTGGGATCTGACTATCTAGTTGTTTATCCTTAGTAGCCTCTCTTACCGGGAAATGTCTCCTAGTGTTACCGCTGAGCCATGGTAGCTTGCTACTGCTGTGGAACACTTAGGCTGGCCGGCATGTGTCCTTCTACTTTCCGGTGTCTGTCCCTTCGGGGAAATGTCACGCATTGAGTACCGGAGTCCTGTTAGCCCGCTACAGCCCGGTTTACCGGAGTCCTGCTAGCCCAGTGCTACAGCCCGGACCCACTTGCTGATGACCGACACGTTCGTTGCTGGGTCATGGATGTCTGTCCCTGTAAGTCTGTGCCACTTTGGGTTTACAACTAGTCATGTCAGCCCGGGCTCCTTAACATATGGATGCTAGCGACACTATCATATACGTGAGCCAAAAGGCGCAAACGGTCCCGGGCAAAGGTAAGGCGACACCCGTGGGGATACCGTGCGTGAGGCCGCAAAGTGATATGAGGTGTTACAGGCTAGATCGATGTGTCCTCGAGTCGGGGTCCTGACAGCGTTGGCATCAGAGCCGGACTGCCTGTAGGTTCTCCAAGCCAAACTGGTCGATGTTGAGTCTAGAAATTCTTTAGTTATATGTAGGGGAATTGTTTGTGGGTTGGAACGTAAGGCTCTTTTTACTCCTTTATCTTATGACATTCTGATCTGAGTCAGTCTATTCTTCCACCGGGGGTTAAGGAATTAGGATCTATTCTCTCTATCAGGATCACGTGTTACTAATCAGTAGTACCTTATAGGGTTGATGGATACAAGCCTAGTTCAGTTCTACTACCACGTTATGTTGTTAGGATGGACTCAGAACTTTGATATGATGATGTTGAGTGTGTATGAAATCCTTTGTCAAATGTCTCAAAATCCTTCTTGAGCATTTACAGCTGTTATGCTGCCGAAATTTTGCTAGAAATTCTAATGCCTTTGCATTATGATTGTGTTTTCAGATGGCCACTCGCGACCTCAATCAAGTGGTTCGCCTGACTCAATGCCTAGATGTACCCGGCCATACTGCCATGTTGGTCAGGGTAATGACTGAGGCTGGATACCGTTGGTATCCTGAGTACACGATCGAAGAGCAATTCCGAGACTTTAATCAAAGCCAGTATCTCTGCACTGTCAGGATATTTCCATCTTATCCTGGGTCCACCGAGCCCCTTCACTGCTCCTATGGACTCGGGGTTACTATTGAGATGGCTGTGCAGGACGCCGCCTACTCTATGATGACCATCATGCGAGTCAGGTCTGGCCTATTTCGGGACTCTGATTTCCGGTATATGCCAGGATCACTTCCGGGAGCACAAGGGTATCTCCAGGCTATCTATGCTGACCCCACCCAGGAGGATTCACGGACTCGCACCACTGCTGAGATGCTCGAGGATAAGGACCGTGAAAATCGGGCCTTGAGGTTAGAGCTCTTCAATACCCGTGCTGACCACTGGGCCACATTGACTCGGTTTGCACCGGCGGTGCAAGCTGGATATTCGGATATGCGCGATCTCTATCCTGTGAGATCTGCTCTGCTAGACGTGATGGGTTGGCGTGATGTAGGAGGCATCACCCCACCTCGCGGTCCCCGCAGGCCACCGTCTGTTGGTCCAAGACCTCATCCTAGCCCCTATGGTCCACAAGCTCCGCGAGATCGTCTGTTTCCGGATGATCATGTTGAGCTTCCAGGCTATGGAGGTGACTTCTACGAGGACTACTACGGATCGGTCTGAGTTAGTGGTAGTATCACTAGTTCGTGTTAGCTGTGTCGTTTATCGTCCTGTGTGACTCGTGGGATATGACCTAGCTGTATCGCCTTCCGGAGGTGTAGAAAAATAATGTATAGGAGCTGGGAATGCCTCCGATGAGATGTAATCCTCTTTTCACCGTAATAGTACTTTGTTTGGTCTTGTACTAAACCCTGTATGGTGTGTATGACGATGGAATAAAGAAGCAGTTTCTGTATCTACCATGTCATACGGATGATCATCTTGCATTCCGAGTTATTCCTTACATTCTGTATCCTATGTCGGAATTTTATCATTCTGACTGAATCATTGTCTTGTTTACCTAGGATGGTCAACACGCGCACTAACCCTGCTCCTCAAGAGCAGGCCGAAGGCAGTGAAGTCAGGAATGCAAATCTGCCTCATCCTCCTTCCCTAGCCGAGGTTATGATGGAAGCCGAAAGAAACAAGCGGGAGACCAACCGTTTGTTGGAGCGTATTGAACAGAACACAGCACACCATCAGAGGACTAATGTGGTGTCACTCAGTGATTTTATCAAGTTACATCCACCCACGTTCCACCACTCCGTCGAGCCTCTCGACGCTGATGACTGGCTTCGTAGTATCTCTCACAAGCTGCGTTCCGCGCTAGTAGCTGAGGCTGACAAGGTCACCTTTGCTGCATATCATCTTGAAGGCCCCGCCAGTCTATGGTGGGAGAATTATGGAGCTATGCGCCCAGCGGGCCATGTCACTACTTGGGCTGAATTCAGCGAGGCTTTCCGTGAACATCACATTCCGGAGGGTCTCATGGACCGTAAACATGAGGAATTTTGCAGTTTCACTCAGGGCCGACTCTCTGTGGATGCTTACAGCAGGGAGTTCGGTAACCTCGCACGATATGCAACTGAGGAAGTTTCTACTGATGCCAAGAAGCAATCAAGGTTCCGTAAGGGACTTAGTCCTGAGCTTCGCCGCGACCTCCGTCTGCATGAGTGCACATCTTTTCAGAAACTTGTTAACAAGGCCATCAGTGCTGAGACTGGTCAGACTGATTATGATGCAACACGCAAGCATGGCCGTGACATGGGTTCCTCATCCGGTGCGGGTCCTCAGAAGCGCCGCGTGTGGGTGCCCAACACTGCCCTGCCACCTAGGTTCACACCGAGGCCATCCTTCCAGGCGCCTCGCCCCGTTCAACAGTCTGCACCAGCCAAGCCCTATGGGGGTCCAACCAACAATGCTCCTCCACGCACCAGTTCCATGACTTGTTTCAAGTGTGGGGAATCTGGCCACTATATGCGTGAGTGTCCCCAGACCAACCCCAACCAATCTGCTAAAGCTGTTGGCCGTGGCAAGCCGATAGGGAAAGTGTTCCACGCCAAGCCGGCCACCGCTACACGTGGCCATGCCAACTGTATCTCTGCCGAAGAAGCTCAAGAGGATCCCAACGTCGTTCTCGGTACGCTCCTTGTTAATTGCCACCCGACATCTGTTCTTTTCGATACAGGAGCCTCTCATTCATTTATATCCGAGAACTATGCTCGTTTGCATAACACCGCATTCTGTGACATGCCATCCACTATGGAAATTTCTACTCCCGGTTCTAGATGGCAGACCTCCAGGGTAAGTTATGGAAATGAAATCCAAGTCGACAGACTTGTTTTCCTTGCATCTTTGATAGCTCTCAAATTTTCAGATATTAATATCATTTTGGGTATGGACTGGATGTCAGCTCATCATGCCAAAATGGATTGCTTCTCTAGGACTGTCCAACTCACTCATCCTTCGGGCAAGATAGTCAATGTCTTGACCCGGTTAGCCGAGCGACAATTATATTCTCTTAACGCCAGCCCTTTGCCAGACCTTGAGGATGTTCCGGTAGTCCGTGACTTCCCGGATGTCTTCCCAGAGGAATTGCCAGGTGTTCCACCTGACAGGGATGTTGAGTTCGTAATAGACCTCATCCCAGGAACCGTTCCGATTGCTAGAAGACCTTATAAGATGGCACCCCTAGAACTAGCCGAGCTTAAGAAACAACTCGATGAGTCCTTGAAAAAGGGTTTCATCCGACCTAGTTCATCTCCGTGGGCTTGCCCCGTCCTATTCGTCAAGAAGAAGGATGGTACGGACCGGATGGTTGTAGATTATCGACCTGTCAATTTGGTCACAATCAAGAACAAATATCCGCTCCCCAGGATCAACGACCTGTATGATCAGCTCGCTGGATCCTCAGTCTTCTCCAAGATGGATTTGAGGTTGGGCTACCATCAAATCAAAATCAGAAACGGGGACATTCCTAAAACGGCCTTTGTTACTCGTTATGGCCAATACGAGTACACCGTCATGTCCTTCGGTTTAACCAACGCTCCAGCCACCTTTTCTCGGTTAATGAACTCAATCTTCATGGAGTATTTGGATAAATTCGTCGTAGTTTATCTCGATGATATACTCATCTACTCCAAGAACGA
>NC_041393.1:362713515-362753896 GCF_002162155.2 Triticum dicoccoides | reverse complement strand
TTTCATGCATGATTAAACAAGTTAACCTGATGTTTAATACAGAACAAGAAAAAACACTTTAAAGGGCCATGTTTGAGTTTGAAATTTGAATCTTTGATTCAAATTGGTTCAAACCCTTCTGGTCTTAGTTGCATTAGCCCAACACACTCATATTGCTATGTTTCATGCATGCATCATATTGTTGCACATTGTTTGGTGATGGTCGTGTATCGATGTTCTTTGCGGCAGGTTCTGCCTCCGAGGAGTACCGTGATTACCCTAACGAAGAACCGTATCAGTGCATCGAACCATCAGGCAAGCAACCAACCATTTGATCATATCGATACAATCCCATGTTCTCGCTCCTGCTCTCTTTTACTGCATTAAGACAACGCGTTTCAAACTGCTGTGTGCCACGGTAGTTGAACCCACTTCCTCTACATGACCTGTCATTGCCACAGTAACTAGATGAAACCCACTAGCATGTGTAGGAGTTGATTGAGCCATATGTATGTGTTGTTCCTACCTTGCTATGCCTGCTATGCTTAGAGTCGTGTCAGGTCTGGTTCATCTGGGTGATGGGCTAGAGTGAAATGATTATGTCGGTAATGAGAGTGGTGTGGTGAACACGATTTGGTCAAGGTATCGATGAGAGGCCATATAGGAGTACATGGTGGGTTGTTTCATTGAAGCCGACCTTAAGCACTGAGATCTGTATGTGTGATTTAAGAATCAGCTACTACCATGCATTGGGCCCGAAACCAATGGACCCTCTCGGCTTCTTATTCACCCTAGTTCTCCGTCCAGGAGTTGCAAGTAGTTTCTGGTGTTTGTAGCCTACTAGAGGCCGTGGACAGCGCTAACCGTAGGGGTGGGCTGTGATGCGGTAGGTACGTGGCCGGGTGTACCGAATACCCGTTAGGTATCTCGGGAACCCTGTTCACATCGTTCGGGGCCGTATGGGAAACCTCGGCCGGACTCCCTACGGATGGAACCTGGATAGGCGATAAACCTGGACTGGAGGCTTAAGTGATTAGGTAGGTCGTGGCCGACACCCACGTTGGGCTTCCGCTTGAAGGTTGCCGAGTACATGTCGTGTAAACGACGGTAAGTGGTGAGAGCGTGTATGAAGAAGTACACCCCTGCAGGGTTATCATGATCTATTCGAATAGCCGCGTCCGCGGTAAAGGACTACTTGGTTGCCTATACAGTTCATAGACAAGTAAATGGAAACTACTAAAAGCCTCAAGATAAGTGTGAGTGCCGAGGAGGGCTCTTCCGCAGGAAGACGGAGGTGAATCCTCGGTAGTGTATTGAAGTGGTGAGTAGCGGACTCGTGTGCACAAAACCATTTCAAGTTGGAGTCTCGTAGGTTAGCCTAGCCAAGAGTCAAAGCTGGCTTGCTGCAATAACTCCACCGACCCTTCTTGATAATATGCATGTATGTAGGATCTGATGTAAGTCTTGCTGAGTACCTTTGTACTCATGTTGCTATAATTTACATTTTTACAGAAGACGCTGCAACCCCTTCTGATGGGTTCTACGTAGACGTTGACATCAATGAGTAGGCTAAGGCCCAGGTGGTGATCCTGAGCTTGTGAAGGACCACGTAGTATAGCTAGGCTTTCCAAGCCTCTTTTATTTTTCTAGTTGTCTGTACTCAGACAAGTTACTTCCGCTGCTGGTTTGTATGACTGTATGACTTGAATGCTGGGTCGTGTGACCCGTACCTTTGTGTATGTTATGTATGGCTCTCTGAGCCTTAAATAAAGTACTTGTGTCATAGAGTCATGTTGTGATGCCTTGTTGTATTTGCACATATCGAGCATACTGTGTGTATGATTGAAATGCTTGGTATGTGTGGGATCTGACTATCTAGTTGTTTATCCTTAGTAGCCTCTCTTACCGGGAAATGTCTCCTAGTGTTACCGCTGAGCCATGGTAGCTTGCTACTGCTCTGGAACACTTAGGCTGGCCGGCATGTGTCCTTCTTCGTTCCGGTGTCTGTCCCTTCGGGGAAATGTCACGCATTGAGTACCGGAGTCCTGTTAGCCCTCTACAGCCCGGTTTACCGGAGTCCTGCTAGCCCAGTGCTACAGCCCGGACCCACTTGCTGATGACCGACACGTTCGTTGCTGGGTCATGGATGCCTGTCCCTGTAATTCTGTGCCACTTTGGGTTTACAACTAGTCATGTCAGCCCGGGCTCCTTAACATATGGATGCTAGCGACACTATCATATACGTGAGCCAAAAGGCGCAAACGGTCCCGGGCAAAGGTAAGGTGACACCCGTGGGGATACCGTGCGTGAGGCCGCAAAGTGATATGAGGTGTTACAGGCTAGATCGATGTGTCATCGAGTCGGGGTCCTGACACTCCAAAGCCACTAATAGCGGAGAACAAACATAGAGATTATGGTAGGATACGAAACCACCTCAAAGTTATTCTTTCGGATCGATCTATTAAAGAGTTCGTACTAGAATAACACCTTAAGACACAAATCAACCAAAACCCTAATGTCACCTAGATACTCCATTGTCACCTCAAGTATCCGTGGGCATGATTATACGATATGCATCACACAATCTCAGATTCATCTATTCAACCAACACAAAGTACTTCAAAGAGTTCCCCAAAGTTTCTACTAGAGAGTCAAGAACGTGTGCCAACCCCTATGCATAGGTTCATGGGCGGAACCCGCAAGTTGGTCACCAAAACATACATCAAGAGGCACATGATATCCCATTGTCACCACAGATAAACACGGCAAGACATACATCAAGTGTTCTCATGAAAGACTGAATCCGATAAGATAACTTCCAAGGGGAAACTCAATTCATCACAAGAGAGCAGAGGGGGGGAAACATCATAAGATCCAACTACAATAGCAAAGCTCGGGATACATCAAGATCGTGCCATAGAGGGAACACGAGAGAGAACACGAGAGAGAGAGAGAGAGAGAGAGAGAGAGAGAGATCATACACATAGCTACTGGTACATACCCTCAGCCCTGAGGGTGAACTACTCCCTCCTCGTCATGGATAGCGCTAGGATGATGAAGATGGCCACCGGTGAAGGATCCCCAATCCGGCAGGGTGCCGGAACGGGCTCCCGAGATGTTTTTGGTGGCTACAGAGGCTTGCGGCGGCGGAACTCCCGATCTATCTTGATATTCCATGGTTTTAGGGTATGTAGGTTTATATAGGCGAAAGAAGTCGGTCGGGGGGGTGCTCGAGGGGTCCACGAGACAGGGGGGCGCGCCCTGTAGGGGGGGGCGCCCCTATCTCCTGGGCTCCTCGAGGATCTTCTGACTTTATCTCCAAGCCTTCAGGATGATATTCTTCCAAAAAATCACGATGCTGAAGGTTTCATTCCGTTTGGACTCCGTTTGATATTCCTTTTCTTCGAAATACTGAAATAGGCAATAAAACAGCAATATGGGATGGGCCTCCGGTTAATAGGTTAGTCCCAAAAGTAATATATAAGTGTAAAATAAAGCCCGTAATCATTGAAAACATATAATAAAATAGCATGAATGCTTCATAAATTATAGATACGTTGGAGACGTATCAAGCCCCGGTGGCGTTCGCGCTTCTAGGCTTGCCAACCTGACTGTGCTGCCCTCACCCTTCGGCCTCCGCCCTCTGCCCTCTCCGGAAGCATTCTTGGCGGAGCTAGCCGACGCGTGCCCACGAGCGCCCTATATGCCGCTTGGCTCTATTCGCCCCCGTCCGCTTCCTCATGTTCCCCTTGGCCCTTCTTCTTCTCGTGAGCCCCTCTTCCTCTCGCTAGTTGTCGCCACCCTCTCCGTGATGAGCACGACCATCGCCGGAGCGGCCCGTGAGCCATGGCGGGCCAGCGCTCTGGAACCGTCCTCCCCCTTTATTTAAGGCCATCCCGGGCGCGTTTCTCCTCACCTCTCATCCTCTCCATCCCTCAATCGTCACTGGAGCCACTCAGTGGAGCCAGGATGCTCTTCTTCCTCAAATCTGGTGAATAGCTCCAGTGCTCGGCCATCTCCTTCTCCCACTCGCTCCAGTCCATCTTAGTCCCCCCGAGTGCCTCTTCGAGCTCCTGGTGCCTTGCTGGTCCTCCCCCACCCCTCCATTGTTCGGATGGTGGCCGGAATCCCCAATTCCACCGGCGCCCGTAGCTCACCTCCACCGTAGACGACGATGACGATGCCGTCCAACCACCTTCCAAGGAGCTACTGGTACGAGCATGACACCATCGTGCGCTCATTCCATCCCCATCATCGCCTAGCTCCCCCGTGGCATCTACGCTGGTGAGCCATCGCCGGTGAGTCACCGTCCCTCTATTCCCCTCCCCCTCCTTCTAAACCTGGTCGAAGGGCCCCACCGGTCAGTGACTCCACGCGGGACCAAAGGGGTACGTAGGTGGAAACGCCTTTCCACTTTACGCCTTCCACGTCAAACCCCCTGAGGTTTTTGATTTTCTTTTAAAATCAATTTAAATCCAAATTTGACCACAACTTTGACCGTGAATAACTCCTAAACTAAAAGTCCAAATGAATTGATTCTTTTACATTATTTTTCTTTTGAGCCCCTCTATTTTATGGTAGAATTTTGTATTTTTTCTCTGCTGTCTAGATTTTCTGGACAGAGAAAAAGTCATTATGGAGTATTTACAAAATCTTTCAAAAATATTTTTTAGTAGGTTTGTGTGCGTGATGAAGACTAGGAGCTTTCGACTTCTTCTTGGAGCAAGGCAAGCCACACCCTCCATTTGCATGATTGCAATGCAATAATATGGTTTATTTAATTGAAATTGCTTAAAATATTGTATTGGTTACAAATGATCTATCCATGGCATTTGTTGGAGTTATCTAAATCTTGCTACTGCCATGGTATTGCTTGGATTTCTAGGACTAATGTTTGAAGATGAGAATGAGATGTTGCCATAGGATTATTGGTGGCCATTATGAATATTTTCATGATGATAGTTGATATTATGTTTTGGAGTATGATTTTGGATATGATGCTTGCATGTGGATCTTAGCTTGGTAGCTTGTGCTTGCTGTTGGAGTAGTAGTATTATCTTTCTTGGGTTCAGCAAGCTCTGAGTTATTTGGTTACCCTCGGATAGTATGTTATGGCTATGTTATTGTCGGGGAAAACGAACACCTATGGGGTCACAAGGATTCCTTCTACGTTTGGCGGGAGATTAGCTACACGAAGAGCAGGTCGAGCCGTTAGCACACAGGGGATTTTTACCCAGGTTCGGGCCGCAAAGATGCGTAATACCCTAGTCCTGCTTGTCTGGATATATGCGTTCTTGAGATTTTGAACTAGCTACGATGCGAGCATGGTCCAGAAGTCCGAATCCTCTCTCTGTACGCCTTGGGCCTCCTTTTATACGTAAAGGGGTTGCCATAGTGGCACACAGGAGGTGGCAAGCTACAGTGTACGATCTTATCATTCGGCAACATAGGACAAACACATTTAAAGCGTTGCCTACGTGCCCTCTTGCTTTATCGGGGATGGCAACAGAAGCCATTCGGTTCGTCGCCGCTCCTCCTTGATTCAACACGCGTCCATGCCGACGAGGCATGCAGCGCCAACTGGATAACTAGCTGCTGTGTTGGCACAATGGTAGAGCCTCCACGAAGATATGCATGCCGCCATGCAGGCACCTGCTTAGTTTGCATGCCGATTGTTGCACTAGAGTGGTGGTGAGGTGGAGAACCCTTGCCGGGCGCGGGTCTGGCCGCGGCCCAACAATCGTCCCTGGCAAGGCTTGCCGGCGGCCTTGGAGTCGTCCCCGGCAAGGGTCTTGCCGGGGATCTTCATCTTCTGGTCCCACGTGGACACGTGGGCTGTCAATTTTTATGTGGATCTGCATGCTACCAAGCATGTGTTCTCAGATCTAGGTCTTAACATTGTCGATGGTATCAAAGTTCTCAGCCTCAAGGGTGATGGGCTTGCTGGTGCTGTGCAGGTTGCCCCGGCAAGGGTGTTGCAGGGGGAGGTCCAGTTCGCCCTCTGCTCCTTGTGCTTCGAGTATCTGTCTTGGTAGTCTTTTGTGTTTAATCTTCCTTTGCCTCGCCAAGCCCTGCCGCAGGTGTGGCTGCGACCGCCCGTGCACACGTAAGGGGTACAAAAGTACCCATACTTTTGTACACCAACAGGAGGCCCCGGGCCTGGGCCACACATAAGTGCAAGGCGTAGTTGGGCCAGGCCCAAGGTAGTGCGCGGGCGGGCGTGGCAGAGATGGATCGCCACGATCTTTCTGTCAGTTGCGCTTCCCCATGACACGCATTGGGCGCGTGATGTGGGGGTCGTGCATGAGATGGCCTCAGGATGCTTGCGTCATCCTGTAGTTGATAGTAAAGAGGCGGCCCGTGCTTCCCATGCCTCTTATTTTCTTGCCACGTGTCCCGCATGCCTTGGAAAGGGCAGGCGGTGGACATGGGCGTTAACACCGAGGCGGGAAACCATGCGTCGCTGATTGAGGCAGTTGGTCAGTTGCGATTCCCTGTACTTCAGGAGGCCGTATTGGTCGTGCGGGGCGGCCGCCCCTTGGGCTGGGTGGCCAGGCACTGGCTTTGCGCTTCTATAAAAAGGGAGAGGGATGGTGTTCCTCCGCTCCTCCTTATTCTTGACATCTTTCTTCCATTCGCCATCGTGAGAGGGCGCCCCGGCGCTTAGACGACAGCGATGTGGGATTCTTTTCGATAGCGCGTCCTCCTCCCCAGGAGCTTTTGGTAGCAGAGTCCATTGTAAGGGGGAAAGGAAGAGGACGAGGTCAAGGCCTCCGTGGTGCTCAGGGAAGAGGAGGACGGGGCGGCACGCCGGCTGCGCTTTCGCTGGCGGCCCCTCCTCCAATGGACGGTCGTGTCGGAGACCAGCCCCTCGAGTTCTTCATCCACCTGTACAAGCATGTGAGCGGCCATCTCCGTCTCCCTACACCGTTCGCACGGGTGATGGAGCAGGATCCGCCACAGGCTTTCATGCTACACATGAGAGGCTGCGGGAATGGCAACACACGGGTCAATGTTGGCTTCCTGCACCCTCACGTCATGTACCTGCGCCGCGTGTGGAAAACCTTTGCACGCGCCCACAGCTTGTTGGAGGGGCATGCTCTCCATTTTAAATTAATGGAGAACGGCCTGCTCTCCGTCAATGTCTTCGGGAGCTCAGGAATCCGCTTAGGGTGCTGCGTGGAGAGTTCCACTGACGATGAAAGCTCCTCCTCAAACGACACTGGCGACAACGACAATGCTAGCGATGACGATGACAGCGGGCGGGAGGATGACGACTCCGACTCCAGCTGACCATCAGTGGCAGCACCATCATCTACTATATGTCCTGCTGGCTCTGGCGTCAATGGTCGATGGGCTTCCCCTCCAAGCTCTCTATCGCTCCGTTCCCCATGCCCGTCACCTTTCTTTGCTTGCCATGCCTGGGATAAAAGGGGCAAGAATGGGGATTACGGGGCACTTATATTTTTCTCAATTTATAGGCACTTGCCGAATCTTAACTTTCTAAAAAATGTAATCTTCCGAGCCCATGCTTATGTTCTGTAATATTTGTACTTGTATCAGCATATCAATGAAAAAGATAAGCTTTTGCAGGGAACTCATGCACGTAAACATTCGCGCAGAGGTGAAACACCCCTTTAATAAAAATAAATGAGTCTCTCCGGCAAGCTACCTTGCCGGCGCCCTCTGTGCCTGCCGGAGAATCACATCTGTTGGGTTACAGACGCAGGGTCCAGCTCCCTGCTAGTCTCTTTTTTCCAAAGGTTACTACAACCACCCTGGTCAAAGCAGCGTTCGAGTCGGTGATGGGAGCACCTAAGTTCAATCAGAGTGGCGAGGTTCTCTAATGCACAAGTCACAAGTTACGAACATGAATGGGCAGGAGATGAACTTTATCTGGTTGGGTTGTCAGGGACGACATGCCGGGTAGTCTTCTCAATTTCTTGCTAGAGCGTTGTTACTACGGCTGAAAGGAGGAGATGATAGGGGCATAAAGCCTTGATGGTTCCCCGGTACCTGTTAGAATCCAAGATAGCACAATATCCTGGGCTATAGAGGCACTATTCTCATCCCAGGATTAGAATAACTATTTGGATCACGGTGTGCCCTATATAAGACGCGATCGGATGTTCCTAAAATCCGAAGAAGCAAAGACAAAAAAGGCCCAACCAACCGTCCCCCATCCCCCGCACCCCTTGATCCCCCAATCTTCCAGACCCACCCGCCGCCGCCCCAGGAAATCCGTCGACCCGCGCCGCCGCCCAGGGAAGCCACCGACTCAAATCATTGCCGGCCACCCCACCCCACCCAGCGTGGCCGTCCTTCTACCGCGACGCCGCCGGCGGCATTCTCCCGTAGCGTCGCGCCCACCACGCCTTCATCTCCAAATCACCAACCAACCCGAAGACTAGCGCCTCCACTAGCTGGGGCCGCTGCAGATCCCCCAACACCAACCCACGGGATCCGCAGCCACGTTGACTAGTTGCCAGCCATCTCATGCGAGCCCTCTCCGCAACCTACGCCGTCCTCCCCGCCACACCACCCCGTATCCCCCCCCCTCCACCACAGTTCATCTCGCCCCAGCCCCGTGCGGCACATCAGGCCACACGCCTCCTACCGGCTGCCGCTTGGATCAAGGTGGCCCGCGGGTGGCCAAGATGCGGCCAGATCCCTGCGCGACCCACCGTCTAACTGCCCTTGCCGCCTTGGCCCAGCCCCTCGGTACACTTGCACGGGCATCTCCTGTGCAGCAGACGGCGCTTCCCTCCGGCGACCCAGCCCCGACATCGTGCGCCGACCAACCTGCAACACCACCACCGGGGCAACACTGACCTCAACCGCGGCTCTGCCATCCGCTGCCCACGGGAACATAGGGAGGAACGTCACCATGCGGTAGGGCAGAAGGTCACATGAGGTGCTTGGGACAGAATTTTTGCTGTTCATGATGAAGATGGTCAGAGTTCATAATAGGCTGTGTGATCTTTCTATGGTTTCTGGGATGTAGTTCAACATGGCAAAAAAATATATTTCCTGTAGCAAGTATATGATTATAGATTCCATAACATCGGTCGTTCTTGTGATCAACTATCATTTTAGTTTGAGATTTTTATATTCATTCCACAAGGAGTTTGGATGTTCCAATACATGGTCAGTAGTGGAAAAGCTACCGTGTGAAGCTAGTCCAGGCAATGGAAATTTGGTCATGCTTTCCATGCCAGAAGTTTGGTCATGCTTTCGATGTATATAAAAAACTCAGACTTTTTCTGTTATTAAAGCGAAATAGAGAGAAGTTCGGTTTGATAACTGCTAGAAGTTCATGTACTGCATGGTGTGCATTTCGTATGACAAAAGAAGAATAAAAAGGCAAAGTCCAAAAAAAATTGTTGCTAGAAGTCCAAGTGATCGGCCCGAGAAAGTTCAAAAATTCTTGTGAGAGACGTTGAACAAAAATACGTGACAGAAGTTCAAGGTGAAAACATCAATAAGTTCAACTACTACACGGAATGCAGATAAGAATATAAGAATAGAAAACTAAAAGCTTCAAAGGTTTGTTGCAAGAAGTTCACGTGCTCTGTCCGGGGAAGTTAAAAAATTCTCGCGAGAGAGGTTCACCTTGTATTTCCATGTCCGAAAACACAAAAAATAAATTGTTTTTTGCATTTTAAAATAATTCTCTCAATCCACAAAGAAGTTCAGTTATTATTTGGGAGCAATTAGATTTCAAAAATAAAACAAAAAAAATCAAGTTATAAAAGATTAAGAAATAAAACCAGGAAGTCCATATTAAAAAGATGAAGAAGTTCGATGATTATAGAAAACTCAGATTTTCCTCGTTATTAAAAAATGGAAACAAGAAGTTCTAAAATAAAATAACAAGAAGTTCAACTTTTAAAAATAGAGCGCTTCAAAATTCATAAAAAAATAAGAAATAAAACCAGGAAGTCCATATTAAAAACATGGAGAAGTTCGATGATTATAGAAAACTCAGATTTTCCTTGTTATTAAAAATACGTCAGAGTGAAAACAGCAACAAGTTCAACGTGAAAACAACAGGACGTTCGATTACTACCTTGAATGAATTTTGGAGGAAAAACTTTTAAAACCGCCGCGAGTATGAAAAAATGGTCAACACGGGAAAGTTGCGTGTTTACGGCACCTTTACATCGGTATATCACTTGCTCAATTCCGGTGAGTGGGTGTAGAGCTGCGAGCCAAAAAAGCACGTGAAAAATAGAGTGAAGTTCAAGTACACGTGGCAGAAGTTCAGGTTCTTCACGCGGTGCATTTTCGAAGAATCAGTTTCGCGATAAAGGCAGAACGAATGATCTCGCCATTTTCACAATTACTTGAAAACGACCAGGAATCAAAGAAAACCATCAACATTAAAAAGTTTCGCATTTTCCGTAGCATTTCAACGGTATATTATTTGCGTCATTCCGATAAAGTTTGCAGAAAATACGGCAAAAATATGTTTTTTTGCCATTTTCGAAACTGACTTAAAACCATAAAGAATTGGGAGAAACAATACATACAGAAAAGTTTCGCATTTATTCAAGATTTCCAACGCCATATCATTTGCTGCATTCAGACGCATGGTTAAAAAATGAGCTTGAAAATACGAACTCGGTAGGGCTTGTACCGTTTTCTAAATTACTCTTAAAACATTTAAAACTAGAAAAAAACTTTCAAAATGAAAAACTAGCGCATTTTCATAAGCTTTCTAATGCCATATCATATGCCTCAGTTGGATTAGCCGTTTAGAAATGGCATAAAAAACACAAACTCTGCTGTTCGGTTTGCAAAATTTTACATTTTTAAAAATTAATCTTTAACTATAGGGAATTAGAGAAAAGTTTCAACGTGTGGAAGGAGCGGTTTTGCAACAGCTTTCCAATGCCATATTATATGGCTCATTCGGATAAACGGTTTAGAAATGCGATCGAAAATACGATTCATGTTTTTTGTGTGAAAAAAACGGTTTTCAAAACTGCTCTTAAACTGCTTGCATTTTGCCAAAAATTTAAGTTGGGTCAGGATACTGGTTTCCATAGCTTTCCAAAGGTATAGTGTAAGCCCCATTTGGGCAATGTTGGCAGAAGTTCAATCTAGTTCACAGGGAAGTTCCGGTTGTGATCTGAATATTATTCTCATTCCGTGATCAGAATAGTGTTTATGTGTGTGTGTGTGTGTGTGTGTGTGTGTGTGTGTAGACATGGAAACTAGTAGGAAACTGTACATACTAAAAACTATCTGGCTGCGCACAGGGTCTGCGCTTGGCTCTGTACATAGGGTTACATGCCTTGCCGGCAAGGATAGTACAAAAGGGGTTTGTTGGAGCTTCCGGCAACCATGCCCTAAGGGTAAAACTTGCAAAGATGTTTGATATTCAAGGAGTTGCTCACCGGAATGCCATCTTTGGTCTCCAAGCGGACTGCATCGGGCCTGGTGACTCGTATTACCCGATAGGGGCCTTCCCACTTTGGCGTCAACTTGTTTGAATTCTTGGCGGACTAAACACGCTGAAGAACAAGGTCGCTTCCTCAAGGATTCGAGCGTGAACCTTGCAGTTATGATAGCGGCGCAAGGCTTGTTGACAGCGAGCGACTCGCACAACAGCTCGAAGACGATCTTCCTCAAGGAGCGTTGCATCATCTTGGCACGACTTCTCTTGCTCAAGCTCATCATAAGCGAGCACTCAAGGTGACCCATATATGAGTTCCGCGGGGAGAACTACTTCTTCCATGTATACCATGGCAAAGGGTGTCTGTCCAGTGGCTCGATTTTGTGTCGTTCTGATTGACCAAAGAACTGTTGGCAATTCATCAATCCAGCATCGTCCACACTTGCGCAGCCTGTCAAAAGTTATTATTTTAAGGCCTTGCAACACTTCAGCATTTTCCCTTTCCGCCTGGCCATTGCTTCTTGGATGAGCAACAGAAGCAAAACAAACTTTGCTGCCAAGGTCTTGGATATACTGCATGATGGTGCGGCTCGTGAACTGTGTCCTGATGTCGGTGATGACTTTGTTTGGCACACCAAAACGGCAAACGAGTCCCTTGAAGAACTTGACGTCCGACAGCGCTGTCACCTTTCTCACTGGCTCTACTTCCGGCCACTTTGTGAACTTGTCGATCGCAATGTACAAGTACTCAAAGCCCCCGACGACACGGGGAAAAGGGCCCCATATATCAAGCCCCAAGACCAAAAATGGCCAGGAGAGAGGGATTGTTTGAAGGGCTTGAGCTAGTTGATGAAGCTTCTTAGAATGAAACTGGCACACTTCACACTTGGTTACTAGTGCCGCCGCATCCTGGAGGGCAGTGGGCCAGAAAAAACCTTGTCGGAATGCCTTGCCGGCAAGGGCTCTTGACCCTATGTGGGAGCCACATATGCCTCCGTGTATCTCTGCCAACAGCTCCAGTCCGTCCTCCCAGGGAATACACTTCAATTTCACGCCGTTCAGCCTCCTTCTGTAGAGGACATCATCCATGAACTGGTACATGCTAGACCGACATGCTACTTTCTCTTCTTCTTCCTTCTCCTCGGGGAGTTCCCCTATCTGGAGGAAACGGACCCTATGTTGTGCCCATGCCGGAGCTTGAGGCTCGACGGCAAGGACTAAAGGCATGTCTTCTATCGCAGGGGTAGTTGTCTCGACGACAAGAGCTTGGGACTCTGCCGGAGGCTGCTGCTCCCGGCAAGCTTGGGGTACCCGGCAACTTCCTTGCCGGCGGCTCCTGGGAGCTCTGCAGGAAAGTATTTGCCAGCGTCGGCCTTCCTTCGCTTGTTCTTCTCTGCTGATGGTTCAACAAATGGCTGAGTTAATTGAAGGACAAAGGTACCTGGTTCCACAGGTAGCTTGAGGGCAGCGTGCTTTGACAAGTCATTGGCAATGTTGTTCTTCGCTGGAACATGCTCTGCCTATAGACCATCAAAGCGCTCTTCCAACTTCCTCACTTCATCCATGTAAGCCTCCATCAGCGGCTCTGATAATCCTTGTTGACTTGCTTGACGACAAGTTGTGAATCTCCTCTGACAATAAGCTTCCTGATTCCGAGGTCCACCGTGATCCTAAGACCGGCAAGCAGCCCCTGGTACTCTGCGGTGTTGCTTGACGACCTCTCCCAAGGAAAGTGCATCTGGACCATGTACTTGAGGCGCTCTCCGATGGACACGACGAGCAC
Source organism: Triticum dicoccoides (assembly GCF_002162155.2). Classification (NCBI taxonomy): domain Eukaryota; kingdom Viridiplantae; phylum Streptophyta; class Magnoliopsida; order Poales; family Poaceae; genus Triticum; species Triticum dicoccoides. The sequence goes on along the minus strand of NC_041393.1, from coordinate 362,740,733 downwards.
CACACTGGCACCAGCACCTTGTAACGAGAAGGCCCCATCAAAGTACATAATCCAATGACTACTTGCCTCTTTGCCGGGAAGGGTGGTCTCTTGAACTTCTTCGTCGGGCGTGGATGTCCATTCTGCTATGAACTCTACCAAAGCCCTAATCTTGATCGTCGAAGTACTTTCAAATTTGAGCCCAAAGCTCGACAGCTCCAACGCCCACTCCACAATTCTTCGAGTTGCATCCGGGTTGTGCAAGATTCGCTGCAACAGGAGGCGAGTGATGAGGTGATCTCATGTGCTTGAAAATAGTGGCGCAACTTTCTTGAGGCCAAAAGAAGGCCGAAAAGCAACTTCTGCATGCCAGAGTACCTTGAGCTAGCCCCCTGCAAGAGGGAGCTGACAAAGTAGACTGGGTGCCGCACCACCTTCTTCTTCTGTTTTACTTCGCTCATTTGCGCAGATTTTGTCTTGTTGAGACCGGGCTCTGCCGGGGATTCTGCCTTGCCAGTATCGGGCCCTGTCGGCCCTGGTTCCTCATCCGATGGCCTTGCCGCCGCCGTTGCCTCTTCCTCAGCTTCACTCTCCGCCACTAGCGTAGCATTGACCACTTGATTTGTTGCTGCCAAGTACAGTAGTAACGGCTCTTGTGGTTTGGGCACGACTAGTATTAGCGTAGAGGATAGGTACCTCTTTAAATCTTGCTTCGCTGCCTCCACTACAAAAAAAAGACACATCTGTGACATTTTGGGCCGAATGAATTTTTTTTGTCATACTTATGACACTTCTATGACAATAATTGTGACAAAACCCGGTATCATCATAGATGTGGTGGGCTGCTACTTCTATGACAAAAACCATGACAGAAAATGGGCTTTTCGTCCTGGGCGGGCCGGAGATGCAGCTACATGACATTCTTTGGGCCGTCCATGACAGAAAATCATGGTAGAAGCGAGGGTGAGGAAAATTTCAGGGAGTTCCCAATTACGGTGGGTGGTTGGGGGCCGAGCGATGCGTGTTTCTCTCGTACACGTACGCGCGTGTGTGCGAGGCCTTGGGCTCTAACTGAACCCGAGCGAGGCATTGGGCTCTAACTGAACCCGAGCGATTGCACTAGCTATGTTACTGAACCCGAGTGATTCCTTCGCTACTGCTGCTAACTGAAGCCGATCGATGTTGCCTCTTGATGAATAGTTATCATTTGCTGGGAGGGTTTGGATGAACTGTGAGCATTGCAGGGGGGTTTGGATGAAGAGTGAGTGGTGGGGGTGGATGAACAGGACCCTGTGGTGTTGCCTCTGGATGAACAGGACCCCGATCGATCGAGCCGGTTGGGGCTGGATGAACAGGACCCCATGGAGGGCTGGATGAACAGGATGACCCCGTGGAGGGCTGGATGAACAGTAGATGGTGGAGGGGTGGATGAATAGTAGCCCATGGAGGGGTGGTTGAACAGTAGCTGGTGGAGTAGCGCGCGGTGGAGGCTGGATGAATAGGAGCCCGTGGATGAACTGTCGCAGGTGGAGGCTGGAGGAGGTCGATGGTGGATATGAACAGTATCCCGTGGAGTCCCGTTTTGCGGTACGCCACACCCCTCCCGATGAGCAGGACCCCCGTTTTGACCGTAGCGCTCCAACACAAGTTTGTTTCCTCTGTTTTGCGGTACGCCACACCCCTCCCGATCAACAGGACCCCGTTTCGACCGTAGGAGGTCCAACACAAGTCTGTTTCCTCCATTTTGCGGTACGCCAGACCCCTCCCGATGAACAGGATCCTGTTTCGAATGTGGCCGGTCGAACACAAGGCCGTTTCCTCCGTTGTGCGGTGCGCCAGGCCTCATTTCCATCGGCTGTTCTGTCCAAGCCGATTGGCTCCCACGCGTTCCATTGCCTCCCCATGAACACGACCATTCCGTTGCCTCCCGATGAACACGACACATTTCGTTGCCTCCCCATGAACACGACGACGACGCAGTTTCTCTGTTCCAACCAAGCCATGTACACGAGCCCTGGCCGTACGTATGCACGAGTAGGCGTTCGAGACCCCGCCCATATGTACGTACGTTGCCGTATTTTCTTTCTTGCATACTGGCCAATGTACGAACATGTACATGCTACGTGCGCGCCTCTACTACGACACGTGCGTGCCTCTACATCGACCAGTATGTACGTACATGTTCGCGACCAGAATGACAACGCTACGTACGCTTCGACCAGGTGGGTCCCGACTGTCAGGCACTTCCTTGCGTGCGAAGATGTAGCTGGTGGGTCCCAGCAGTCTGGGGGTGAATCATTTTTTTCCCGGACGCACTTCTTTGCGTGCGAAGATGTAGCTGGTGGGTCCCAGCAGTCAGGGGGAAACATTTTTTTCACGAAATACGGTGGCCTGTCCGGTGGGTCCCTACTGTCAGGTAGATGAATAATTATTTTGTAATAATAAGGAGGCACTTCCTTGCGGCCGCCATGGACCCAGTTGTCAGCCTCTCCATGTACAGTACTCTTCCGATGGAAGTCGTTCCTTGACCACGTTGATCACGCCGCACCAAGAGCACCAGGGCGGTGGATGACGGCGAGGCTTAGGAAGGGGACGACGTGGAGCCGAGGAAGACGTGGCAGTGAAAGCCCGCGCGGAGAGGAGTACGAGGATTCATTGATTCGACTGCGGTGTGAGGCTGCCGTCGCCGCAGAATAACATGGGGTGTGGGTGAGTAGAGGGATGGCCTGGCCAGCGGTGGGTGTAGTAGGGGGCGGTGAGGCTTCCGCGGCATCACATCCGGCCACGGGAGGCAGGAGCACGTGGCACAACCGACGCTGGTTTGGGCGGCTGGAGCAAGAAGACCAGAGGTTGAAGAAGCACTACGGCCGTTGGATAAACATTGTACGGTAAATGGAGCTAGAATCGTTCATAGTGACTAAGTTGACAAAGCCCTCCGTCCACAACAACTTGGTAGGCCCACAAGTCAGCCTCCCACTATGCTGGGTTCCAGCTGGCAGGGGGAGTATTCATTTTTCTGTGTGTAATAAGGAGGCACTTCCTTGCGTGCGAAGATAGCTGGTGGGTCCGACCTATCAGCGGGGGGCACATTTTTTTCACGAAATAGAGAGGCCCTTCCGGTGGGTCCCAGATGTCAGGTGGAGGAATCATTATTTTGCACGTAATAAGGAGGCATTTCCTTGTGTGCGGTCGTGGACCCAGCTGTCAGCCTCTCCACGCATAGTCTACTTCCGATGGTGTCCTTCGTTGACCATGTTGACCATGCCGTGCCGAGCGCATCAAGGTGGTGGACGACGTCGAGGCCTCGGACAACAACGAGCCGGAGATGGGAAGACGCGGGAGTAGAGTCGCAGACAGAGAGGTGTACGAGGGTTAACTAGTTCTGGTGCGGTGTGGTTCGGTAGTCAGTGGAGAAGAACAGGAGGTGTGGAGGGGTGGAGGGATGGCCTGGCCAACGATGGAGTAGCGCTTCATAGAGAAGCGTGCTAAGCAGAGCTGCTAGCAGCAGGATGCGGGAGGTGGTCCCGGCGGCACTGGAGGAAGAAGATGAGATATTGAAGATGGATGCCGGTTGTTGGATGTAAATCCAATGGCTAACGATGTCAGAATATTTTGTTGACTAAGTTGACAATGACTTGCGTTGGCTTCGACCTATTGGCCCACATTTCAGCCTCCAAAAATGTGGCACGTATTCAACCCATTTTTCAGAATTTACAGTCTTTTTTTTCTGGTGTAGAATTTACAGTCAATTTGATCTTTTTTAATTACAGTCCATTAGCTGGGCTGGGTGAACAGATAATGTAGCGTCCATGCGGCCCATTTATTTTTTTTCCTAAAAAATTACAGGCCATTTGCATTTTCTCGAAATACACGATTTTGCTGGGTTGATTCTAATTATAATGTTAGGTTGGGCCAGCAATGTTATCAAAAAATAAACAGGGGCTGAGCATTTTGTTATAAATATATTTAAATAATAAGTGATTTATTATTACATTCGTACTTAAATCTTACCAAGCTTTTGTACACAATCACTAGGATTTTCGTGCCAAAACAATCCAGGATTTTATTGTTAAGAAATTATTTTTATAAGTTAATAAGATGTGGGATATTGTTTTATTACATATGTAAGTATCTGTTAAATATATGATGACAATAAAAATAATATATAATAACATATAAAATAATTTAAATATATATAATATAGTTAGAAGGGAAACATAAGTTGGACCAGACGTTCCTATTCTTATATAGAAAAATACAACAAACCTCTGCGTTTTCTTCAAAAAAATACATAAATTGGGTTGCCGATGTTTCAAGAAAAATAAAACCTCGGATGGGAGGTCCATAGGCCGGTCGATACATGAGGGCCCTCAAGAAAATACCAACAGGCCTATGGACCTCCCATCCGAGGTCGTGGGTTGCGCATGTTAAAAAAGAAAGCCTAGATAGGGCAGCACAAAACCCAGCTGATACTTGTTGCCCCAATGATAATAAATGATACCTGATAGCTCCCCGGCTTCGTTCTGAATTTATCTCCTATAGTAACTAAGTTGAAGCACCTAAAAAATGTAACTATGCTGACAAACCCATGGGCCCCAACGTCAGTATAGCATTAGGAGGAAATATTTTTTCGATGAGGCACTTGCTTGCGGACGGCCATAGACCTGGTGTGTCCTGACTGTTCGCCTCTCCACATACAGTCCTCTCTAGATTCCTCTCATTTGTTCAGCATGTTTACAATGGCAGACAGCGGCATCGTGGCGAGCGCACAAAGGCACGGGAGGAGATCTGACCACCTGAGGAAGTGCCTTATTATTAACGAAACTACTGAACTAGACTACCCGACAGCTGTTCCGCCCGGGTTCGATTCCACCTGTGAAGGGAAAATATCTCCAAATTTTTTGCCTCTGCCTTTATTGACATGTGGGTCCCCATTTTCATGTACGCACACCACGTCCAACACTTGCCAAAACTTTGTCCCTCATTTTCCCTGTGTTTCGCACACTCGACATTGTGTGGGCATTTTGAAAATAGCATATCTTTTTGACTGTGCATCATATGGAGATGTGCTATGCATGAACGTTGATCAGCATGATGTTAACTAGCTGGTAGTTCCATTTTCGACCATGAATAAAACTTCCAACATGATGTTAACCCTTTTTGAAAAGGTCGTGTTAATATAAATGCTCTGCCTCTGAAAGTTGCAGTTTCTTATCTGAAATTGAACTTGTAGTTTCTTCTCTGAGAGTCACATTGTCTGCACTTTTAGACTCCTATGAAACTACATTTTTTACGTGTTAAAAATAGATCTCTAGAATTCATAAAATACTTCATATGCTCAATACTGCAAATCGGAAATTCAAAAGACATTCATATCTGAAAGTACTCTCAAAATACACAGCACAAAACACAATTCATAACCTGCAAATACTGACAACCCTAAGCTCCTCCTAACAATTCACAACCTGCCCGACTATTGGCTGTGGGGCAGTCCCCTCCTATTCCTCGGCGGCAGACAGCCGCCCGTGATACGATGTGAACGGCGAGGGACGGAATGGCAGGGAGGCGTCGTCGGGCCAACTGCTTTTCTCCTCTTGCAGTTGGGTTCGGTCGAGGAAGACTCCACCGGCTCTCTCTTGCACAACAACCTCACAAACGGCACCCTGTAGATGCTCGATCATTCAATCTCTGGTGGATGCTCCATCTGGGATCGATACTCCCACCACCGCTCCCTCACGATCGGATTCGATGAATCTGTTTGCTCCATCCCAGAGGAGCAGCTCTATGTACTCCAGCGCGACTCCCTCCGGGAGTATCGCCACCTTTTCGCTCTGTTGCACATATTTGGCCACGGATGTCGCCGTCACCGCTAGTTGGTCCTTGTTGTCAAACCAAGACTGTATCTCCAACATCCTAGCTAGCTTCACAGGACCGCCGTCTGCGATCCTCATGTATCGGTTGTACTCCTCCATTGATCTACTTCTCCACAACACCTTTACTCGCCAGCGGTCGGTTTTGAATGGAAGAGGAGAGGAGCAGCGCTGGTTTTGGATTAGAACAGAAGAGGAGCGACACTGGTTTTGGATTGGAACAGGAGAGGAGGGCGGTGGTTTTGAAATGGAAGAGGAGAGGAGCGACACTGGATTTGGATTGGAACAGGAGAGGAGCGGCGGTGGTTTAAGAGGAGAAGAGCGGAACAGCGGCGCTGGTCTTGGAAGTATTTTTTGTTTTGCGTCTTTTGGGTCAAAGTTTGACCACATACTGTAAGAGGGAGAGTATTTGACAAGCAAAATGTGAATGCATGTCACCAAAAATTGTATCGTTTGGTTCGTATCTGAATGTACTTTCAAATTATATTATTTTTGCAACGTATAACATATATTTTATTTGTGAAAATCAAGGTCAATTATGAACCAGAATAAAAGGGAGACTAGTTAATGTGGGGTCGCTTTCTTAATTGAAGGGTAAATTAATTTTGATTTTGATCCAGTCACAGCGCGCCGGCCCTCTCGTCCAATCCTAAATCGCTGCCACATGCTCCTCTCCCTCTTCACCATTACAAAACCACCTCCTCTCCTCTCCATCATCTCCATTCCAAAACCACCGTCTCGCCTCTCCTTCTTCTCCATTGCAAAACCACCTCCTCTCCTCTCCATCATCTCCATTCCAAAACCACCATCTCGCCTCTCCCTCTTCTCTATTGCAAGACCACCGTGTCTCCTCCCATCTTCCAAAGCTAGCACCGGACCACTCAGAATGACATCTATGGAGAGGATGCAACAGCGAATCAGGCAGATCGCTGGCGGCGACCAGGCAAAGTTAGCCAGGTTGAAGGAGATCCTTACTTGGTTTGACAATGAGTGGGAGATTTTGAGGACGGTGAGGGCCATGTGGCAATGTATGTGAAAGAGCGAGATGGCAGCGATGAGGGCGGCGATGTACATGTACTCCTAGGCAGCAGTCATGCCATAGTCTTCTGAGTTCATCGAGTATCTCCTCTTGGCGATGGAGCAGACAGATTCGCCCGAGGCGATAGTCAGGCGGAGGTGGTGGGCGTACAGGTCGAAGGTCGAGCACCTAGAGGATAATGAATCGATCGAGTATGGTGTGCCATTCATGAGGGACCAGAGCCAGCCAGAGCCACATGAGTATTCGTTCTCCCACCACAAGAGGAGGCCGTATGGCGCGACATCGCTTCCCCGCCGTTCTCCATGGTTCCCTCGATGCTTGCCTCGTTTCAACGGCGGCGGTTGGGTTTAAGGTAAGCTTCACACTAACCTAATCTTCCACCTACTCATGCTTACAATCAGTGTCACAGCTAATGAAAATCATGCTTACAATCAGTCTCCGAGTACTATTCCAATCATCCTAAAATAGCTCTGGATCTTTGGGTGAAAGTTGTGACACAATGTACAAATAATGAAAAATAGATTGGTGCTTCTTTCAGAAAAGAGTACTCCCTAGAAAACTGCCAATATAAGCTACTAGTATTTGGTTAGAGGATTTGCTGCCGAGAAAGATCCGTCCATAGAGAGCGCCACACATCCCACTGGTGGTGGTGGATGCCAATGCAAGCATGGAGCATGGTTGGTGTCGGTAATTTTTACTTGGCACACCTCGCACTCTGCATATATGCCGGTTCCATACGTACATTTTTGCAGTTCCACCAAAATACAGCTGAATAACCCTGTTTGCATAGATAATGAAAAAGCGTGATTACATTATAGTGGTACTAGTTGATGAAACACACAAAATAAATAGAAGAAAATATTGCGATAGTATCATAGTATGCCATGATGCGAGGGCGAGATGGGCCCTACGACGCCTCATACGATACGCCTCATACTGGAAATCGTCCCAAGTCTCCCAGACACACCTTCTGCCAGTGATGAACATCAGTGTACAGCGGTAGTACAAGGAGGCGCCTTGAGACATTCAAATCTCTATTTTTGTGCAGATCAACTAAAATTAAGCACCCCAGTTTGCAGAAACGCTTAAACATTAACAATTGGACTACTGATGAAACATACATTAACAAAGAGAAGCACTTTCTTTCTGTACATTGGAAATGAAATGATAGAGAGGACACTTGATCTATTTTAACTGTATTATTACTTCATTTTATTAGTGACACTTGGGTCGAGCAGGTGGCAAACGAGGTGTACCGTGCGTCGCAAGGATGGAGGCCGGGGGTGCTTAGACTGGGATGCTGAAGCTGGCTCTTTCAGTCACCAACATGGATGATTCAATTCATGGGACCTTTTGGTGTAGTTCCCCTAAAATGAAGCAATGTCCTGTGAGCTAGCAGCTTCTTCTTCATTTTTTTTAAGAAAAGGGCTCCAGCCCCGGTTCCATTTCCATCAGAAAATGAAACCCACAGAGCTTCTTCTTCATTAGTTTCAATAAAATTAAGCAACATCAAGGTTGGTTGTGAAGCTCCTAGAATGTTCAACCATAATTTGGATATCATTTGTGCAGTTCAACTAAGATCGAGCGTGAAATGTATATCTCTGTTTGCACAAAAAAGGTGGAAAGGAGGGTGACTAACAAATGATGAAACATGCATCAAATGAAAAGAAGCATGTTCCTTATCTGAATGGCAATCCTACAAGGAAAGTAGCAATTTCTAAAGCAGCAGCATTGCTAGATATTAGTGTGGGCATTAGGATTAACTATGACAACCGTTAAATATGACATTACTTTAGTGGTGCCATTGCTTCATTTTACCAGCATAATTACATTAACAGCTGCTACAGAGTCGGTATTTGGGCGTGGGAGAGTAGGCGGACTAGGACAGTTGCATTTCTAATGAAAAGAAGCAATTATCTTAATGGGAAATTTAGTAGGACATGTAAAAGAGTGCCATTGATTCATATTACTGGAGGCATTACATTGAAAACAACATTGGTTTAACATGTCCTTACTTTTAATAATGCGAATGCTACATTTTACCAGTGGCTCGGGGCAACAAACATCAGAATAGGATATCTGGGTTGGTCCCGTTCTTGTTCGGTATAGCCACCTTATACTGTGTGAGGCTAGCAAATCTAGTGCTGGACTTACTCCGTTGACTTGTCCCCTAGTCCCCACTTTCTTTCCTTTTTCAACCAATAGATTGGGTTTATATTGAGTTTGTACTGTGTTTTCCTTTATTTCCATATTAGACCTAGAGACCGGTTGGATAGCCAGTCTCTGCTACTTTTCGCCCCCATTATTTCCTCTTTCGACCAAGTCCTAGATCCAGGTAACAAATCTTCCCCCGCCCCCACCCACTTTCTTCCTTGTTTGAACCAAGTAGTACTAGATTCGAGTGCATGAACTAGTTTTACCTCTTAACCGTAAAAATTTAGGTGGTTTTCGAACAGCCGATCGATCCTATCTACGAGGGCCCCTGAGAAATAGTAAAAGATACAAATGCAGCGACGTTAGGAGCTCGGGAAGTAGAGCAAGGCAGGTTTCGAAGGAAGTTATACCTGAGGGTCATCGGGATGTCGCTAGGTGGGCGGCGGGAGGCCAGATCTGCCCACACTATGGCAGCGAGGAAGAAGGGTCGGAGGCCCTCCCTCGCCAGTAGTGCTTGGGAGAGAACGGCAAGGCACGCTGATCGGGACGCGCCGACAGTGGGTAAGAGCCGTCGCTGAGGACGACTGCGTGAATGTTGCACCTTCTCACCTTCCCCGGCAGAGAGGATCCCGCTGGATCTGTGACCAGCGGTGTGCAGAGAAAGAGAGTGTGGCCACCGCTGTCGTGTTTAGATCTAGAGAGGACGAGATACTGTGAAGAGAGCAACACTAGCAAGCAAGCGCGGAGGCTCCTGCCTATATAGTCGAGTACTAGTTTTCTTTTGTCTACCGGAGCTGGCTTGACCTCATCAATGACTGTCAAGAAGTCTTCATGCACGTGGCCCGGAGGCGCAGTTGTCGTCATTTTGATCTGGAGCACCGGATTATAACATATAACACAAAAAAATGCCACATGACAAGAAATCATAACCTCACTGCCCAAAGGAGACAACATGAATCCCGACGGACAAATGATACATCTCCAACGTATCTATAATTTTTGTTTGTTCCATGCTACTATATTACCCGTTTTGGATGTTTATGGGCTTTATTCTACACATTTATATCATTTTGGGGATTAACCTACTAACCGGAGGCCCAGCCCGTATTGCTGTTTTTTTGCCTATTTCAGTATTTCGAAGAAAAGGAATATCAAACGGAGTTCAAACAGAATGAAACCTTCAGAGGCGTGATTTTTGGAACGAACATGATCCAGAGGACTTGGAGTGCAAGTCAAAAAGCAGCCGAGGCGGTCACGAGATAGGAGCCCCCCCCCCATAGGGCGCCCCCTGTCTCATGGGCCCCTCGGGCGGCCACCGACATACTTCTTCCTCCTATATAAGCCTACGTACCCTGAAAACGTTGGGGGAGCACCCGAAACACAATTTCCACCGCCGTAACCTTCTGTATCCGCGAGATCTCATCTTGGAGCCTTCGCCGGCACTCTGCCGGAGGGGGAATCGACCATGGAGGGCTTCTACATCAACACCATAGCCCTTTCGATGAGTTGTGAGTAGTTTACCACAGACCTTCGGGTCCATAGTTATTAGCTAGATGCCTTTTTCTCTCTTTTTGTATCTCAATACAATGCTCTCCCCCTCTCTTGTGGAGATCTATTCGATTTAATCTCTTTTTGCGGTGTGTTTGTTGATATCCGATGAATTGTGGGTTTATGATCAAGTTTATCTATGAATAATATTTGAATCTTCTCTAAATTCTTTTATGTATGATTGAGTTATCTTTGCAAGTCTCTTCGTATTATCAGTTTGGTTTGGCCTACTAGATTGATCTTTCTTGCCATGGGAGAAGTGCTTAGCTTTGGGTTCAATCTTGGTGTCCTTACCCAGTGACAGAAAGGGTTGCAAGGCAAGTATTGTATTGTTGCCATCGAGGATAAAAAGATGGGGTTTATATCATATTGCATGAGTTTATCCCTCTACATCATGTCATGTTGCTTAATGCGTTACTCTGTTCTTTGTGAACTTAATACTCTAGATGCAGGCAGGAGTCGGTCTACTTGTTGTGGACGTGATGCCTATATACATGATCATGCCTAGATAATCTCATAATTATTCGCTTTTCTATCAATTGCTCGACAGTAATTTGTTCACCCACCATAATACTTATGCTATCTTGAGAGAAGCCTCTAGTGAAACCTATGGCCCTCGGGTCTATCTCTTATCATATTTGCTTCCAATCTACTTTTATTTGCATCTTTACTTTCTACATCTATATTATAAAATACCAAAAATATATTTATCTTATCATACTATCTCTATTAGATCTCACTTTTGCAAGTGGCCGTGAAGGGATTGACAACCCCTTTACTGTGTTGGTTGCGAGTTCTTTGTTTGTTTGTGTAGGTGCGTGGGACTTTTGAGGAGCCTCCTACTGGATTGATACCTTTGTTCTCAAAAACTGATGAAATACTTATGCTACTATTGCTGCATCACCCTTTCCTATTCAAGGAAAACCAACACAAGCTCAAGACATAGCAACAAACTAGATGAGGATCAAAGCTCAAATTAAAGATAAACTCGTAGAAAAGGGGTCCGTCGATAGATGTCCTAATAACATAGACGGCTTGACCTAGATGGCAGCCGAGTAGTCTTCGTGCATGTGCCCCCAATGACTAGCCCAACTCAGTTGTCTCTGTTTAACCCTCGCAGTGATCCGAAGTACATGACACCTAATTTTGCGAGATGACAACAAACCTTTTTTTAGATTTCTCACCAGAACTACAACCCTGTAGAACACAGACTGCACAATATGTAGACGATGGCCAATCCAGGCGTGTCTGCTGGAGTCTGGTCACATGCATGGATGAACTGATCTTCCGTGTCTTGCAGGGGTCGTCCAGGCACCAACGCAGTACAACACTTCTCTAGTACTATCGCTCATCTCTCTCTTCTATTAAGTCACCCGACTTGCGAGGCCGGGGAGTGTGCCTATGGTCGGTTCTCAATTGCGGTCCCACATGTGTGTGCAAATGCAATATGACGCGTGTTCCATTTGGAGAGAAGCGTGCCAGACGGATCGACCGTCTGGGGTGCGACCCGAACGCGACGGGCATGTTGTATACTCCGTACATGTGTACCGCCGTTTTCTTGAGGCTTTGCTCCATGGCGCAATCCATGGATACAAAATTAGTAGTATACTGCCTCCGTTAGGAAATACTTGTCCTAAAAATGGATAAAATGAATGTATCTATAACTAAAATAAGTCTAGATACAACCATTTCGAGGACAAGTATTTTCAGACGGAGGGGGTACTATTTAAAATTCGAGGGCGGGGCTTTTCCTTTGTGGTAGGTGGGGCAGTTCCACCTAGTCGGTTCGACAGAGACGTGAGAAGATGAGGGAGTAGGCTGCTGCAAACGTCGGGCTGTGTGATTTGACAGCGAGTTACTGCTAGACAGGTGGGGCCCCGTGATTTGATTTGCCATTATCATTTTAACTGCGGCGCTACGACCGGCGTGAGTCTCCCGATTCCTGAGCCCCTCCATACAGGTGCCTCTCCCAATGAACCACCATGTAGAGGCTGGCTCTTGCATGAGAGCCCACTTCTCCACTTTTTCCTTGCCTCTTTCCTCCACATATGTAAAAATGCCATGTAAAGCGGGCTTATAGCCGAATAATGGTGAGTGGACATGCGGCTACGCGTGGTTGGTATCCACGCTGCTCGCCCCCCGCGTGATTCGTGCAACTCCAATACGCACTAGCCGTATAACGTTCTCCACTCCCCGTATTGCATGCGGTATTGACGCGTATCACTCACCTGACATGCGCAACACATGGCAGGGCTTGGCATTGAACCGAGCAGTTGGGCTCTACCATCCCAGCCCCAACGGCTAGCTGCGAGACGCTCCCTGCTGAGTTTTTTAAACAACTGGCTTGCTTATAAATTCTCATGCCAACCAACCATTCTATCTATCTTCATTTCTCTCATCTCGCCAAAGCCACACACCATGTGTTCATCAAAGTCCCAAGTTAGCTCCACACCTCCTGCGTCGGTGTATCGGCACGTTGGGGTCATCTGATTTCGCATGCGTCGGTACATTGGCATGTAACACTGCTTGAACATAATCAAGCATGACAGAAGAACCTTTTCATCCTGGGCGTCGTGAACCTGCTGCTCATGGCCATGATCTGCATGCACAAGTTTGTGATGAAAGGGTCATTAAGACTGGCCATGCCCCAAGGCTACGTAGTGAAGGATACATTAGTCGCGTGAGTCCGTGGAAAATTGTTTTAACCATGACAAGAAACAGGGACGACATTGGCCACGCGCGACATGTGCACCACATCCACCCCAACGACAATAATTCATCTCTCGGTCAGCCGACATGCGTTAAGGAAAATAAATACAGCCCAGAGGGAATCAATACACCCAGCTGCCTTGCGACACATAAAGGCACCCGACAACGCAACGGCCTTTTCCACTAGATCGACTGTCAATCCCACGCATGGGGTTACCACTGCTAATGCCTCTCTGCAAACCCTGTGAGTGTTGTTTCCAGCGCACTCACCCTTTCAGCGCTTGTTGATCTGTCGTCTGGCATCACAACTCTCCTTTTCCTGAAACAGTGCACTGTAGAGGCAATAAGATCAAGATGGATGTTTAGACAAAAAACAAGCAGCGGCAACCAGAACTTACCTCTGAACCCAGCCAACTTTATCATCAAGCGCTACGTATCTATTCGCTACCCTTTCAATCTTTTTATCGTCAGAATTGGTCGTATTGGTTCCTGGAAGAACCTCAACCGAATCTAGCAAATTTGCAAATCTGCCGCTTGGGTCATCTTCAGCCACCTCTCTTAAAGTCACGAGCTACCCCAAATGGCTTCCAAAAACCAATGAATCCGGGATTAATGGCAAAGCGCCCATCTCACTGGAGGAGCCAGATCCGATGATTGGACCAAACAATGTCGTAATGCTTGGGGATCCAGGCAAACAAGAGATTAAAACAGGTGTTCGCGTACCCTCGTGGGCAGAACAAAGCAATGCATCAGGCAAATGGTTTTGACGGACTAACCTCATCTCAGTCTGTGAAGAACCCATCTCCACTCCTAACTCTATTCTTCCGCAGTCGATGGCTTGGGAGAAATCTGCAGTGCCAGGAACAATATGGGGCACGTGCTCAATCACATCCACCCAGCCCCGAAAGCAGTTATTCCATCGCCCTGGTCGCCGTGTGTGTCGCGTATTCATAACATAGTAAATGACGCCCTGGGCCACTGCCTTTGTGTATAACACGCCGTATTTGCCGAGCCGGTAATTAACCAGGTAGGTATTTGCAAATGGGCTATATTAATTAGCCATCGCGACGCACGCGCGGACGGGCTGGATTTCGGCAGCGCGTGGCTGCATGTCCCAAAAATCCACGTCGGCTTATAGCCCACTATTGTGCTTACTTGCTCCTACAGGTGCTAAGTTTGCCACATAGGCATAAAGTCTGACGTGGCAAGTTAATTAAGAAAAGAGAGACTAGTTTGGTGACCCAAGGAAGAAATGGTGCTAAGCGTGTGTACCTAGGTGAAAAGACAATTTTGAGTCTATAGCTAATTAAATGAAGCAAACTTAGCAACAAAAAACTAATAAGCCCCTTGTGACGCCCCCGATTCAATCGTACACTAATCATGCACACAAATGTGTACGATCAAGATCAGGGACTCACGGGAAGATATCACAACACAACTCTACAAATAAAATAAGTCATACAAGCATCATAATACAAGCCAGGGGCCTCGAGGGCTCGAATACAAGTGCTCGATCATAGACGAGTCAGCGGAAGCAACAATATCTGAGTACAGACATAAGTTAAACAAGTTTGCCTTAAGAAGGCTAGCACAAACTGGGATATAGATCGAAAGAGGCGCAGGCCTCCTGCCTGGGATCCTCCTAAACTACTCCTGGTCGTCGTCAGCGGGCTGCACGTAGTAGTAGGCACCTCCGGTGTAGTAGGGGTCGTCGTCGACGGTGGCGTCTGGCTCCTGGACTCCAGCATCTGGATGCGACAACCAGAAAGAAAGGAAAGGGGAAAAAAGGGGGGAGAAAGCAACCGTGAGTACTCATCCAAAGTACTCGCAAGCAAGGAACTACACTACATATGCATGGATATATGTGTAAGGAGGCCATATCAGTGGACTGAACTGCAGAATGCCAGAATAAGAGGGGGATAGCTAGTCTTATCGAAGAGTACGCTTCTGGTCACCTTCGTCTTGCAACAGGCAGAAGAGGGTAGGTCGAAGTCCTCCAAGTAGCATCTCCAAGTAACATCTCATAGCATAATCCTACCCGGCGATCCCCTCCTCATATCCCTAAGGTAGAGCGACCACCGGTTGTATCTGGCACTTGGAAGGGTGTGTTTTATTAAGTATCCGGTTCTAGTTGTCATAAGGTCAAGGTACAACTCCAAGTCGTCCTGTTATCGAAGATCACGGCTATTCGAATAGATTAACTTGCCTGCAGGGGTGCACCACATAGCCCAACACGCTCGATCCCATTTGGCCGGACACACTTTCCTGGGTCATGCCCGGCCTCGGAAGATCAACACGTCGCAGCCCCACCTAGGCTCAACAGAGAGGCCAGCACGCCGGTCTAAACCTAAGCGCACAGGGGTCTGGGCCCATCGCCCATAGCACACCTGCACGTTGCATACGCGGCCGAAAGCAGAACTAGCCCCCTTAATACAAGAGCAGGCTTACGTTCCAATCCGGCGCGCGCCGCTCCGTCGCTGACGTCTGAAGTGCTTCGGCTGATACCACGACGTCGGGATACCCATAACTACTCCCACGTAGATGGTTAGTGCGCATAGGCTCGTAGCCAGACTCAGATCAAATACCAAGATCTCGTTAAGCGTGTTAAGTGTCCGCGAACGCCGAACAGGGCCAGGCCCACCTCTCTCCTAGGCGGTCTCAACCTGCCCTGTCGCTCCGCCATAAAGGTCCACACAGAGGGCCGTCGGGACAAAGGTCCTTTCAGCCCCCAATCCGTGAATCACTCGCGGGTACTCTTCGAGCTGACCGGCTTTAGTCACCATCTGTATAGTATGTATATATGTATAGTATATACCCGTGATCACCTCCCAAGTGATCACGGCCCGATAGTATAGCAAGGCAGACTGACAAGAATGTAGGGCCAATGATGATAAACTAGCATCCTATACTAAGCATTTAGGATTGCAGGTAAGGTATCAACAGATGTAGCGACAATGTCAGGCTATGCATCAGAATAGGATTAACGAAAGTAGTAACATGCTACACTACTCTAATGCAAGCAGTATAGAGAAGAGTAGGCGATATCTGGTGATCAAGGGGGGGGGCTTGCCTGGTTGCTCTGGCAAGAGAGAGGGGTCGTCAACTCCGTAGTCGAACTGGGCAGCAGCAGCGTCGGTCTCGTAGTCTACCGGTGAGAAGAGGGGGAAGAAACAATGAATACCAAGTAAACAGATGCATATCGATGCATGACATGTCAAGAAGCGATGCTAGGCGTGCCCTAACGTGGTATGAGGTGGTACCGACGAAGGGGGGAAACATCCGGGAAAGTATTCCCGGTGTTTCGCGTTTTCGGACAGATGAACCAGAGGGGGAAACTTGCGTGTTTGATATGTTAGGGGTGTGTGGTGGACGAACGGGCTGCATATCCGGGTTCGTCTCGTCGTTCTGAGCAACTTTCATATAGAAAGTATTTTCATCCGAGTTACGGATTAAAAGATATGATTTTCTAAAGATTTAAATCATTTTCTGATTTTATTTAGTTATTTAATTCCAACATTATCCAAAACAGTGAACGATGACGTCAACATGACATCAGAGTGATGTCAGCAGGTCAACTGGTCAGTTGACCAGTCAAACCAGACAGGTGGGTCCAGTGGGACCCACATGTCATTGTCAGGGATATTAACAGAATTTTAAAACTAACTAAATTGGGTTAATTAGTGGGTGGGGCCCGGTAGTCAGTGAGAGATTAGTGTTTAATTAATTAATTTAATTAATTAGCAATTTATCTCTTTATTTTTATTCGTTTTAAGACATGGGGCCCACATGTCAGTGGCAGTGGCTGCCACATCAGCGTAGTTGACCCGGTCAACTTGGCCAGTTGGGGCCCCAGGCCCACAGGCAGTGACCCAGGGGGTGAACCCCACGCACGCCACATCAGCCGGCCGGCGTTTAGACGCCGGCGAGTCCGTTTTCGCGGCGGCGCGGCTCGGGAGAGTGGCGGGTTTCGCCCATGGTGCACCAAACCGAGCGGGACCGGTCGCGTTCGAAGGGCAAGACGACGGCGAAGCGAGTGGGGGTGGTTGTAGAGGCGGTGGTGGCCGGAGTCGAACGCCACGAGCTCGCCGGCGGTGAGGTGGTTCGGGCGCGAAATGAAGATGGCGACACCGCGCGCTTCGGGGCTAGCGGGAAGGCCAGGGGGGAGCTGCGCGACGCGCTGAGCACAAAGGACTCGGCCCCGTGACCATTTGGTCACCGAAAGGGCGCCGGCGACGCGTGCAGGCGGCGGCGCGGTCGGGTGCTTCGGCGGTAGCTAGCTAGGGCACCGTGAGGCGAAGAAGGAGAGGGGGAGAGGACGGAGTGGAGCTCACCAAGCGGTCAAGAAAGACCCGTGGTGGCTTAGGAGCAGCAGAGCTCGTCGGGGAGGAAGGGGATCGCCGGCGGCCGTCGAGGAAGCAGACGACTCAATCCGTGGCCTGCAGTGCTCCTCGAGCTCGATGGCGAGGCGTAGCCAAAGCAGAGGTCGTCGGCGCGTCTCGTGGACGTGCAAGCGAGGCGCGGGGTGGCCGGTGGCCGCGGTTATGGCGCAGCCATGGCGACGGCGGCGCTCGGTTACGGAGGGGAAGGAGGGGGAGATGGATCTGGAGGGGAGAGGGAGAGGCGCGGGGGCCGAGGGCGAGCGTGGGGGCGAGTGGGAGGGGAGACCGAGGGGGCGCGGCGTCGGCGTCCTTATCCCCACGCCTCGTCGCCGGCGAGGTGGGTTCGGCTGGGACGCGCCCTGTTCCGACCCGAGTCGGGGGAACAGGGGAAGGGGACGCTGTGCGGGGGCTGGGCCGGCTGGGCCGGCCAGGCTGACTGCGGCCAGGGGGTTGGGTGGTGGCCGTGCGGGTGGTTTGGGCTGCCTGGTCCAGGGGGCTCCCCCCCCCTTTTGTTTTTTTCTTTTGTAATCTCTTTCTTTTATTTATTTCCCTTTCTGTTTTATTTAGTTTTAGGGCATTTAGGCATTTTATAAAATGGTGTTTGCTTCACCATAATTGCCAGTGCAATATTTGGCAACCCCCGAACATTTTTGCTTTGCCTTTTGAAAACTTAGGGTGTTTGTCACTAATTCATATTTTGAATTGCAATGATTTTGAACTACCATTTGATTAGCAACAGTAACACGGATGACATGGCATCATTAGAAGAGTTTTACTGTAGCCTAATTATCCGGGCGTTACAAATCTCCTCCACTACAAGAAATCTCGTCCCGAGATTTAGGAGGTAGAAGGAAACAGTGCGGGGTATTCATCACGCAGGCGATCCTCACGTTCCCAGGTGGCTTCATCTTCAGAATGGTGCGACCAC
Organism: Triticum dicoccoides; assembly: GCF_002162155.2. Taxonomy (NCBI): domain Eukaryota; kingdom Viridiplantae; phylum Streptophyta; class Magnoliopsida; order Poales; family Poaceae; genus Triticum; species Triticum dicoccoides. Next base: position 362,722,127 of record NC_041393.1, on the reverse strand, counting down.
TGGACTTTGAGGAACTTGGTCGCCTTCTGGCGGGTGCGGCGTTCAGCTTGGTCGAGAATGCGGACCGGATGCTCTTTATAGGAGAGATCCTGTTGCAATTCGAGCACTTCATGATCCACTGCCCGGATTGGGTCCTTGAAGCAGCGGCGGAGCTGTGATACATGGAACACACCGTGAACCTGAGAAAGGTTCGGCGGAAGCTCCAGTTGATATGCCACCTTTCCACGCCCCTCGAGAATAGTGAATGGGCCAATATAGCGAGGAGCTAGCTTGCCCTTGATCCCGAAGCGGTGAGCACCCTTCATTGGTGTAACGCGAAGATAGGCCTTTTCGCCAGGTTGATAGACCATGTCTTTATGATGACGGTCATAATTACTCTTTTGACGTGACTGAGCAGTCTTGAGATTCTCGTGAATAATGCGGACTTGCTCTTCGGCATCTTGGATAATATCCGGACCGAAGAGTGGACGTTCCCCAGTTTCTGACCAGTTCAGAGGGGTTCGGCACTTTCGTCCATATAACACTTCGAAGGGGGCCATCTTCAGACTAGCCTGATAGCTATTATTATAAGAGAACTCAGCATATGGGAGAGATTCCTCCCATTTCTTGCCGAAGGATATAACACAAGCTCGAAGCATGTCTTCGAGAACTTGGTTGACACGTTCAACTTGCCCTTGTGACTGAGGATGAAAAGCAGTGCTGAAAGACAGATGAGTGCCCATAGCTTCTTGGAAACTTGCCCAGAATCTTGAAGTGAATAAGCTGCCACGGTCTGAACTGATTACCAATGGAATACCGTGAAGCGAGACAATTCTGGTCATGTAGAGGTTTGCCAGCTGACTAGCAGTGATCGTTTCCTTGACAGCCAGAAAATGTGCAACTTTAGAAAGTCGATCAATGACGACAAGAATAGCATCATTCCCCTTTTGCGATTTGGGAAATCCAGTAACGAAGTCCATCTCGACATGGTCCCATTTCCATTCAGGAATAGATATAGGTTGCAGAGTTCCAGCAGGCCTTTGATGTTCTGCTTTGATACGACGGCAAACGTCACATTCAGCAACATAACGAGCAATGTCTTGCTTCATGTTAGACCACCAGAATCTCTGACGAATGTCTTGATACATCTTCATACTACCAGGGTGGATACATAGAGGCGTATCATGAGCTTCTTTCATAACCTCCTGAGTCATATTCAGGTTTTCCTTCTTACACGGCACCACTAGGCGGCCTTTGAAGTACAAGGCGCCATCATCAGCAATAGTGAAGGATGAGGAACTTCCTTCTTTGAGGTCTTGCTTAATCTTGTAGACTTCAGAGTCAAATCCCTGCATTGTCTTTATGCTGCCCACGAGATCGGGTTCAACAGCCAGGGTATAGAGGGAACCCTGGGAAACAACACGGAGATTCATCTTGCGGAACTCCGAAGGAGGGGGAGCGAGTGCACCCGGAGGAACAATATGGAGGTTCAGCTTTCTGAATTCTTAAACAAGTGAGGGCTGGACTTTGTGAACCTGGAGGTGGTTGCAGTAAGACTTGCGGCTCAAGGCATCAGCCATTACATTAGCCTTGCCTGGGGTATAGGAAATACCCAAATCAAAGTCTGCAACAGTCTCCATCCATCTCTGCTGACGGAGGTTCAGGTCTGGCTGAGTAAACAGATACTTCAGACTTTGGTGGTCAGTGAAGATCTCACAACGATTACCGAGTAGGTAATGTCGCCACTGTTTTAGTGCATGAATGACCGCAGCAAGTTCGAGGTCGTGAACTGGGTAGTTCTCTTCGTGAGGGCGCAATTGCCGAGAGGCATAAGCAACCACTTTGCGCTCTTGCATTAGGACACAGCCTAGTCCTTGACGGGAAGCGTCGCAGTAAATGACGAAGTCCTTCTTAGTATCAGGAGGAGCTAGTACTGGGGCAGAAGTCAACTTGTCTTTGAGTGCCTGGAAGCTTTCCTGACATTTGTCTGTCCACTGGAACTTGACGCCCTTATGCAATAGGTTAGTCAGAGGCCTGGCAATCTTGGAGAAGTTCTCGACGAATCGACGGCAGTAGCTGGCGAGACCGAGAAAACTTCTGACTTGCTTAACGTTCTTCGGAGGAGTCCAATCGAGAATAGCCTGAACTCGTTCAGGGTTGACGGCAATACCATCCTTAGAGATGACATGCCCGAGATAGGTTACTTCGGGAAGCCAGAATTCACATTTGGAGAACTTGGCATAAAGTTGATGCTCTCGTAGCTTTTCCAGCACGAGGCGAAGATGTTTAGCATGTTCCTCTTCGTTCTTGGAAAATACCAGAATATCATCCAGATAAACCACGACGAACTTGTCGAGGTAATCCATGAATATATAGTTCATCAGGCGAGAGAAGGTGGCTGGCGCATTGGTTAAGCCGAAAGACATGACGGTGTACTCATATGAACCATAACGAGTCACAAAGGCGGTCTTGGGGATATCTTCCTCACGAACACGGATCTGGTGGTAACCCAACCTCAAGTCGAGTTTAGAGAACACTGATGATCCAGCCAATTGATCATACAGATCATTGATCCGAGGAAGAGGATACTTATTCTGAATGGTAGCTTGGTTTATAGGACGGTAGTCTTGGACCAATCGGTTTGTCCCATCTTTCTTCTTGACAAAGAGAGAAGGTGCTCCCCAAGGAGAGCAACTTGGGCGAATGAAACCACTTCGAAGAGAATTATCGATTTCCTCCTTAAGCTCAAGGAGTTCATGCGGCGGCATCTTATAGGGTCGCTTGGCTATAGGAGTGGTGCCCGGTTTCAAGTCGATGACGAATTCGACAGCTCTAGCAGGGGGAATCCCTGGGAGTTCTTCAGGAAAGACGTCTAGGAATTCACGCACGACGGGAATGTTTTCAATGCCCTTGAGTGGTGTAACGTTCAAGGCGTTTAAGGCATAAAGCCTGGCCTCGGCATTCCGAACCAGATGAGCATCATAGCTAATTATTTCATCAGAAGGGTGTAGCAGATGGACGGTCTTAGTGGCGCAAACGATAGAAGCAGTATGCGCCTTTAACCAATACATTCCTAGAATGAGGTCAATGTTAGATGACTTCAGTATAATGGGCGAGGCACGAAACTCCAACCCTTCGATTTCCACTGGGACGTCGATGCCAACCATGGAGGTCTGACATTGTCCCGCGGGGGTTTTTACCACTACCGAAGTGTTCATCTGCTCAAATTTAACATCGTGCTTGTATGCAAATTCTTCTGACATGAATGAATGCGATGCACCTGTATCAAATAAAACGGATGCTGGTACTGAATTTACGAGGAGTGTACCCATCACAGTAGCAGGATGGTCTTGAGCTTCATTCAGATCAATGTGGTTGGCATGAACACGGCCATAAGACTTGGCATTGTTGTTGCGGGCCTGGTTGTTTCCACGGCCAGTAGCTGGAAGGGCCAGTTGATTCTGATTCTGAAAGCAATCCCTAGCACGGTGACCTGGTTGACCACACTTGTAGCACAGGCCATTATTGGGAGTGGGAACAGGAGCTTGGGGTGGCGGAGCTGGAAGCCTTGGCTGCCTAGTTGGAGCAGTAGGCAGACGAGGTGCAGCATAATACTGCCTTGGGGCAGGTGCAGTTGGACGGTACATGCTGTTCGGGATCCATATCTTACGCTTCTGCGAGGGCGGGGCCGAAGATGAGCCCGTGTCACGGTTGCGCCTTTGAGAGCTCTGGTGTTCTTGCAGACCCGTCTCGACATTGATGGCCTTGTTCACCAAGGTGGCGAAATCGGCAAAGTCATGCACTAGAAGTGCGAGCTTGATGTCAGCTTGAAGGCCTTCACGGAACTTCTCCTGTCTGCGAGCATCAGTTGCAATGTCTTCTTCAGCATAGCGGGATAAGTCCAGAAACTCTCGCTGATAAGCTTCAACAGTCTTGTTGCCTTGGGTGAGGTTTCGAAACTCACGCTTCTTCCGGTCCATGACTCCCTGAGGAATGAAGCGGGCACGGAAGGCAGCCTGGAAGTCTGGCCAGGTGATGATTGTTCCAACTGGCAGAGTACGCCTGTGGCTGTCCCACCATTGAGCTGCGGGTCCCTTCAGGAAGAAGGAAGCAAAAGTGACATAGCTGGCAGGGGCTACATCAGCAGACTCCATCTCATAGGTGATGTCACGGAGCCAGTCATCAGCATCCAGCGGCTGGGTTGAGCTGCGGTACACACTTGGGTTGAGGCGTATGAAATCCTGCAGAGTTGTTGTGTTTGGATGCTGGTTCATATTGGGGCGAGGAAACTGAGCCATCACGTTTTCCATGAACTGGCGATTCATCTCAAGCTGTTGGATCATACCAGCCATGTACTCAGGCGGTGGTGGGAAGTTGCCACCACGACCACGACCAGCTGGTCTAACCATCCTGCTAATATATAACAGGGGTAGTTCAGTATTGAGAAATTTGCATAGACAAGAGTCATTCATGATGAAACATGCATAATGAAAGGAGCACGACAGATACCACATAGATAGTCGGCATAACTTACAAAAGGGGTCGGGCATAGAGTTTAGTACACAGAGTTCAGTACATAGATTAAGTCATCATAGGCGGCACGCAGGCTCGCGAGTGCATCTAAGACTAATGAGCAATACTACATCAGTCCCAGGAGGTACTGTGAAGGTAGCTGTAACCTGACAGCTGGTAGTGAGGCAACGGATAGTCCTCCACGTCAGTGGCCTGGGGGCCGCGGATACTATGGTGTAGAACCCGACGCTCAGGTGGCAGAAGAGGACCAAGTGCAGGAGAGTAGCCTCCCACCTCTGGCCATCCGACGCCGTGGGGCATCACGGTCCTGGCTGGGTAGATCGCAGAACGCGGCAGCTGTCTAGACCGGACAAAGGGGTGCAACCGCGTCAGAGCCCTGTAAAGGTGCTGACGAGTGGTGTACAACTCGTGGCGAAGAGCTCTGTTAGCTCGGTCCAGCCCATCAGCATGCAGAACCAGGCGCTGATGGTGGAAAGGCTCTCGGGTGACGGTGGAGTAGGCGGCAGTGTAGTATCCCTCCGCACCAACGTCAGATGCGATAGGAATGTGCCTGAAAGGGGAAGTGTCCAATGCCTGATACTCTCCACGAAGACATGTCAGAGCAGCATGAGCCGCATCGTGGACTGCCATCTCGATGGTCACTCCAACACCATGAGCGGTGTGCAGCACGGTAGTGGACTCATACTCCCGAGAGTAGAGGTGGACGATGGCACGGTACTGCTCCTGGTTAAAGTCCTGGTACTTCTCGTAGACGGTGTACTCAGGGTGCCAGCGATAACCCAGATAGGTCATCATATCAGCTAGCACAGCAGGTGATCCTGAGGCACCAATGGCCGCGGTGTGGCGCACGACCTGCCTCGTGGGTTCCATCTGAAAACAAAGATGTTTCAATGGAGTCAATGAAAACATGGGCACTATTCAAAATGCTATCCTACAGAATAACTATGGCTTATCCAACTTTGGGGTGAACGTGGTAACGGGATCCTAATGTCAGAGTTAGTAAATTCGTTTAACCCGAGTAGAAAAGAGTTCAGAGTCCCAGAGTAAAGGTCGAGGAGTAAAAGATCCTAGTACCACCCAATGGCGACGTGGGCCCGTAAGGCTCACAGCCATGTTAGTAAAAGTTTTGTAGTGACTAGACTCGACTTCGGCCAAGGAGTGTGGAAGGGGGATTCCTACAGGCAGTTGGCTCTGATACCAACTTGTGACGCCCCCGATTCAATCGTACACTAATCATGCACACAAATGTGTACGATCAAGATCAGGGACTCACGGGAAGATATCACAACACAACTCTACAAATAAAATAAGTCATACAAGCATCATAATACAAGCCAGGGGCCTCGAGGGCTCGAATACAAGTGCTCGATCATAGACGAGTCAGCGGAAGCAACAATATCTGAGTACAGACATAAGTTAAACAAGTTTGCCTTAAGAAGGCTAGCACAAACTGGGATACAGATCGAAAGAGGCGCAGGCCTCCTGCCTGGGATCCTCCTAAACTACTCCTGGTCGTCGTCAGCGGGCTGCACGCAGTAGTAGGCACCTCCGGTGTAGTAGGGGTCGTCGTCGACGGTGGCGTCTGGCTCCTGGACTCCCGCATCTGGATGCGACAACCAGAAAGAAAGGAAAGGGGAAAAAAGGGGGGAGAAAGCAACCGTGAGTACTCATCCAAAGTACTCGCAAGCAAGGAACTACACTACATATGAATGGATATATGTGTAAGGAGGCCATATCAGTGGACTGAACTGCAGAATGCCAGAATAGAGGGGGATAGCTAGTCTTATCGAAGACTACGCTTCTGGTCACCTTCGTCTTGCAACAGGCAGAAGAGGGTAGGTCGAAGTCCTCCAAGTAGCATCTCCAAGTAACATCTCATAGCATAATCCTACCCGGCGATCCCCTCCTCATATCCCTGAGGTAGAGCGACCACCGGTTGTATCTGGCACTTGGAAGGGTGTGTTTTATTAAGTATCCGGTTCTAGTTGTCATAAGGTCAAGGTACAGCTCCAAGTCGTCCTGTTACCGAAGATCACGGCTATTCGAATAGATTAACTTCCCTGCAGGGGTGCACCACATAGCCCAACACGCTCGATCCCATTTGGCCGGACACACTTTCCTGGGTCATGCCCGGCCTCGGAAGATCAATACGTCGCAGCCCCACCTAGGCTCAACAGAGAGGCCAACACGCCGGTCTAAACCTAAGCGCACAGGGGTCTGGGCCCATCGCCCATAGCACACCTGCACGTTGCATACGCGGCCGAAAGCAGAACTAGCCCCCTTAATACAAGAGCAGGCTTACGTTCCAATCCGGCGCGCGCCGCTCCGTCGCTGACGTCTGAAGTGCTTCGGCTGATACCACGACGTCGGGATACCCATAACTACTCCCACGTAGATGGTTAGTGCGTATAGGCTCGTAGCCAGACTCAGATCAAATACCAAGATCTCGTTAAGCGTGTTAAGTGTCCGCGAACGCCGAACAGGGCCAGGCCCACCTCTCTCCTAGGCGGTCTCAACCTGCCCTGTCGCTCCGCCATAAAGGTCCACACAGAGGGCCGTCGGGACAAAGGTCCTTTCAGCCCCCAATCCGTGAATCACTCGCGGGTACTCTTCGAGCTGACCCGACTTTAGTCACCATCTGTATAGTATGTATGTATGTATAGTATATACCCGTGATCACCTCCCAAGTGATCACGGCCCGATAGTATAGCAAGGCAGACTGACAAGAATGTAGGGCCAATGATGATAAACTAGCATCCTATACTAAGCATTTAGGATTGCAGGTAAGGTATCAACAGATGTAGCGACAATGTCAGGCTATGCATCAGAATAGGATTAACGAAAGTAGTAACATGCTACACTACTCTAATGCAAGAAGTATAGAGAAGAGTAGGCGATATCTGGTGATCAAGGGGGGGGCTTGCCTGGTTGCTCTGGCAAGAGAGAGGGGTCGTCAACTCCGTAGTCGAACTGGGCAGCAGCAGCGTCGGTCTCGTAGTCTACCGGTGAGAAGAGGGGGAAGAAACAATGAATACCAAGTAAACAGATGCATATCGATGCATGACATGTCAAGAAGCGATGCTAGGCGTGCCCTAACGTGGTATGAGGTGGTACCGACGAAGGGGGGAAACATCCGGGAAAGTATTCCCGGTGTTTCGCGTTTTCGGACAGATGAACCAGAGGGGGAAACTTGCGTGTTTGATATGTTAGGGGTGTGTGGTGGACGAACGGGCTGCGTATCCGGGTTCGTCTCGTCGTTCTGAGCAACTTTCATATAGAAAGTATTTTCATCCGAGTTACGGATTAAAAGATATGATTTTCTAAAGATTTAAATCATTTTCTGATTTTATTTAGTTATTTAATTCCAACATTATCCAAAACAGTGAACGATGACGTCAGCATGACATCAGAGTGATGTCAGCAGGTCAACTGGTCAGTTGACCAGTCAAACCAGACAGGTGGGTCCAGTGGGACCCACATGTCATTGTCAGGGATATTAACAGAATTTTAAAACTAACTAAATTGGGTTAATTAGTGGGTGGGGCCCGGTAGTCAGTGAGAGATTAGTGTTTAATTAATTAATTTAATTAATTAGCAATTTATCTCTTTATTTTTATTCGTTTTAAGACATGGGGCCCACATGTCAGTGGCAGTGGCTGCCACATCAGCGTAGTTGACCCGGTCAACTTGGCCAGTTGGGGCCCCAGGCCCACAGGCAGTGACCCAGGGGGTGAACCCCACGCACGCCACATCAGCCGGCCGGCGTTTAGACGCCGGCGAGTCCGTTTTCGCGGCGGCGCGGCTCGGGAGAGTGGCGGGTTTCGCCCATGGTGCACCAAACCGAGCGGGACCGGTCGCGTTCGAACGGCAAGACGACGGCGAAGCGAGTGGGGGTGGTTGTAGAGGCGGTGGTGGCCGGAGTCGAACGCCACGAGCTCGCCGGCGGTGAGGTGGTTCGGGCGCGAAATGAAGATGGCGACACCGCGCGCTTCGGGGCTAGCGGGAAGGCCAGGGGGGAGCTGCGCGACGCGCTGAGCACAAAGGACTCGGCCCCGTGACCATTTGGTCACCGGAAGGGCGCCGGCGACGCGTGCAGGCGG
>NC_041393.1:362685558-362713190 GCF_002162155.2 Triticum dicoccoides | reverse complement strand
AAGCAGACGACTCAATCCGTGGCCTGCGGTGCTCCTCGAGCTCGATGGCGAGGCGTAGCCGAAGCAGAGGTCGTCGGCGCGTCTCGTGGACGTGCAAGCGAGGCGCGGGGTGGCCGGTGGCCGCGGTTATGGCGCAGCCATGGCGACGGCGGCGCTCGGTTACGGAGGGGAAGGAGGGGGAGATGGATCTGGAGGGGAGAGGGAGAGGCGCGGGGGCCGAGGGCGAGCGTGGGGGCGAGTGGGAGGGGAGACCGAGGGGGCGCGGCGTCGGCGTCCTTATCCCCACGCCTCGTCGCCGGCGAGGTGGGTTCGGCTGGGACGCGCCCTGTTCCGACCCGAGTCGGGGGAACAGGGGAAGGGGACGCTGTGCGGGGGCTGGGCCGGCTGGGCCGGCCAGGCTGACTGCGGCCAGGGGGTTGGGTGGTGGCCGTGCGGGTGGTTTGGGCTGCCTGGTCCAGGGCCCCCCCCCTTTTGTTTTTTTTTCTTTTGTAATCTCTTTCTTTTATTTATTTCCCTTTCTGTTTTATTTAGTTTTAGGGCATTTAGGCATTTTATAAAATGGTGTTTGCTTCACCATAATTGCCAGTGCAATATTTGGCAACCCCCGAACATTTTCGCTTTGCCTTTTGAAAACTTAGGGTGTTTGTCACTAATTCATATTTTGAATTGCAATGATTTTGAACTACCATTTGATTAGCAACAGTAACACGGATGACATGGCATCATTAGAAGAGTTTTACTGTAGCCTAATTATCCGGGCGTTACACACCTATGCATTGGGGACTTGATTGCTAAGCCATTTAATGCCCTTAGCACCTCATCTAAGCACCATTTCATTGGAAGAGGTCACTCCTTGACAAATGCAATAAATACTACTGTACGAAGAAAGAGATTGAGAGAAGTAAAAAAAATACACTTATAGCCAACCTTATAGCTAACCTTGTTGTAGTATGAGTGACTAAGTGATGACTATGTATGACATGCCAACATCAGATAGCCTAACGCACCATGTTAAATCTCCAAGGGCGCGACCGCGCGAGTGACGTGACGGTCGTGGTAGACGCGACCATGATACGGGCTGCTGGCAGCCCTTGTATCTGAGATCGAACAGTCGCATGCTAAGTTGCTGAAAATTTGCAGAATAACCCTCCAGAATAGGATATTCACCCATCTATACCTATACCTATACTAATTACAGACTCCCTAATAATTACCACATTAATTAGAAATTAAGAGCCGTTTATGTGATGCGATCAAATTATAACGGTGGCGATTAATCCGTGCAATCCTCGACCAGTTCTGGCCAATTCCCATAGTACTAAGAGCATCTCCAACAGCCGCGCTATACTAGCGCCGCGCCGCAAATTAGTCGGTTTTAGCGCGCGCGCGCAACGCGGCGGGTTGCTCCAGCGGGCGCGCAAAAACGGCGCGCGCGCTATAACGAGTTGGGCGCGCTGTCGGAAACACTGCCCCGCGCGGTGTATTTCGGGCGCCCGCTGCAGCGCGCGGCACATTCGGGCGCTCGCTCTCGCACTTCCTCTCCCACTTCCACCCCATCCGGCCGCGCCGCCGCCGCCGCCCGCGTCCCCCGGCGACCGTTCAGGCACTTCCCCGGCCTATCCCCGCGCCGCCGCGCTTCCGCTCCATCCCTCCTAGTCCCGCCGGCGCTCGCGCGCCTCCGTCGTCCGAGGAACAGCGCCTGAGCGCTCGCTGCCGCGCCGCGCCCGCAAGGTGTTCGACAAAACGCCTACAAGGTATGTATTGCTCAAACTTCATGAATTTGGTGCATGTTTTGAATTGTAGTTTTTATAGTATAGTATTGAACATTGTAGATGAGTTCGTCGTTTGATTCTTCCGAAGAAGAATTTGATATGGAAGAGGAGGAGGATCTTGCAATGATCCTAGCTATGCATATCAATAAAAAACCGAAGCACGGTGGTTCAGTTATGGGTCGAGAGAAAATTTGGAGAGATAGGATTGATGCCCATAACAGATTGATGAAGAACTATTTCGTGGAGAATCCCACATACCCGGAGTCGTATTTTCCTCGCCGGTTTAGGATGAGCACCGACTTGTTCAGGCGCATTGCAGAGAAACTAGCGAGCCATGACCGGTTTTTCCAGCAAAGGAGGAATGCCGCCGGAGAGCTCGGGCATAGCACCTTTCTGAAGGTGACAGCCGCTTTGCGTATGTTGGCATACGGTATCCCGGCTGATCTAGTTGATGATCACTTGGCTATGGGTGAGAGCCAAGCCATCATGTGTGTCAAGCGCTTTGCAGTGGGAATTGTGCAAGTGTTTGGCGAGGAGTATTTGAGATCTCCCACTGCTGAAACGCCGCAAGGCTATTGGCGATGAACAAAGCGCGCGGCTTTCCTAGCATGCTTGGCTCAATAGAATGCATGCATTGGAGTTGGAAGAATTGTCCAATGGCATGGCATGGGCAATTCCATGGCCAAAAAAAGGGTTCCACTATAATCCTTGAAGCGGTGGCCCATCAGGAGACTTGGATTTGGCATGCATTCTTTGGAATGCCTAGATCTTTGAATGACATCAATGTGGTCAACCGGTCACCACTGATGAATAAGATTGCAAACGGTGAGTTGCCACCTGTGCAGTTTGTAGCAAATGGCCGTACGTACAACTATGGCTATTATCTAGCGGATGGCATCTATCCAAAGTGGCAAACCTTCGTGAAGCCGTTGAAAAAGCCGGAAGGTAAGAAAAATCTTGATTTCCACAATGCTCAGGCGGCAGCTAGAAAAGATGTGGAGAGAGCATTCGGGATTTTGCAAGCCCAATTTGCTATTGTGAGAGGACCGGCTAGATTTTGGGATCAAAAAATGCTTTGGTATATCATGCACGCTTGTGTGATCATGCACAACATGATCATCGAGAATGAGCGTGGCCAAGATTTAGACTACTCACAATATGAACTCTTGTGACATCCCGTGCGAGTACGACGGAGGGCTGAACGGGTAGCCCGTTTTATTGCCTCCTATGATGTCATTCGGCGTCCGCAACGCACAATGAACTTCAGAATGATCTGATTGAAGAGTGGTGGGCATGGTATGAACGACAAAGAGCATCATGATTTCTGCATTCGACATTGTATTGTTCATGAACTATTTATTGTGTTTATTGCATTATTTGTTGTACTGAACGATAAACTATTTGTTTAAGTTGTAATGATAACAAAATTGAACTATTTATTGTTGATTTATTTTGTTTGTTTGATCATTTTTGCTCTTCTTCTTTGAAATGTATATGTGGTTTGTGCGGCGCGCGCTGTATTTTTACGCTCTGCTGGAGCGGCGCGCGCGCGCTGCATTATAGCGCGGCTGCTGGAGCCAGCACTGGCGGCCACGCTAAATCAGCCGAAGCGCGCGCGGCAAACAGGATTTTTGCATGCGGGGCATAGCGCGGCTGTTGGAGGTGCTCTAAAATCAAAAATTAGCCCATCTTCCTCCTCCACCTCACAATTTCTCTGCCGCTTCTCCATGCCCTAGAGACTACCGGGCTGGATCTCAACTTTTCATCCATGCTGCTATCCAATCTCCATGTGTTCCTTTGATTTAGAAAAGTTTGCATCGCAAGAGAATTTGTGAGGGGGAGCAGGGGAGGTGGTTGGATCAGGGCTGGTGGTGCTGCGACGCAGAGGCAGTGGTTGGGGAGACGTCGTGGTGCAGCCGAGGAAGCTCGAGAGGCGGTGACTAAAGGAGGCTCTGGTGGTGCTGCGACGCAGAGGCAGTGGTTGGGGAGACGTCGTGGTGCAGCCGAGGAAGCTCGAGAGACGGTGACTAAAGGAGGCTCTACTGGCTGTGGAGAATCTCCATGGCCGACGAGCTACACCGTACACAGGAGGCGGCGATGCCATGGACGGCTGCAGAGCCGAGGTGCGACGAGCAGATGGGAAGTCGGCGAGGCGCACAGGAAGCGGCGGCGCCCTAGACGGCTGCAAAGGAGAGAGGCCACAAGGGGAGGAGCTCAGGTGGAGCAACTCCTCGCTTCTGTCACCATGTCCAAAGTCGTATCCCTCGAGGCTGTAGTTCTCAAAAAATATAGATCACAATCTAATTTTTCCTCTCCTTGATCCCCTTCTTCCAAGGATTGAATCTCTTCAGTTCCAAAATTCAAATCAATGCACAATCATCATCTTAAACAACCACATGATCCAATCCCAGCCTCCCCGGATGCTTTGCTCCTCAATATTTAAATCCCCTCAGTTTCACCAAGCACCATGATTTTTCATAAGAATTGAGTGTTGGTCAGTTGGAAGATGGAGACAGTTTGAAACAGGTCAAGCAGTCGTCACCGTCAGCGAGGCTGCGAAGTGGATGAACAACACTCCGTCTACGCAGGCAGGTAACGCCATATTCTGAAATTCCCTGCTCTATTCAATAGTTCTACATTAAATTCATCATCAAAATCACATAAATCGGCGTATCTGTTGTGTGTAATGTAGAGCAAATGTTTTTCCATTAAAAAGTCTAATACTGGACAAGAAGCTCACACTTTGATGTTTACATGAGGCTGAGCGATTTTGATGTTTGAGAAAAGTTCCTACAAACAAATGTGAGCCCCCAAAGAACAGCAAGTGTTTGATACATCGCCAACCCTAATTAAGTTGTGTTGTAGGGTTCCTGCAGGCAGACAACAAGAGGCACACGCACGGTGGCAGCAGGCAGGTGGTGGGTGCGGCGACAACTGTGAGATGCATGTCTCCGGCAGCCGCGTCGCCTTCTACGCTAGACAATTATATTATACATCTGCTAAGGGTAACTACAAGGTGTTCTTCACGGAGCTCAGTTGAGCTGAATTAGTCAAGTTGTTGGGTAAGCTAACTAAGCATCCTTTTGTAACTATGCTTTCATCACGGATTGGAAAGATAGAAGAACATACATATCATCCACATGCAAAGAACTGAAATAATTAAAGATAGTGTGAATTAGTACAATTTACTGCAGATTCGAGGACTATTGTAAACATTGCAATGGAATACTTCAGATTTAGTATAATTGTTTTAAGGTAATTACATTATGTATATAAATGATTGCAAATAATTCAATTAGTTGTTTCCTTCTGTGTTATTTTTAAAATATAATTTCACAGAATTATTTGATTCATTTTGTTTTCTGTGATAAATTTGCGTTTACAATGTCAAATGTAAGAAACCTATATATTAAGATGCCTTTCTTCATGTAAATTGTGTAGACCTTAGATTACTAGGTTGATTGTATTCTCTATTTCTCTTAGCATTGCTCATTGAGCCTTGAAAGAATGTGTTTCCAGCAGTGCTAGAACTGTTTAAAAATGTCAGGAATGATATCGTCCGCATCATCAGTTGATGAGAGAAATATGTGCAGAAGATTTTTATAGGATCATTTGAGGCTTAAACATAAGTCGTAGATAATTGATTTACATCCAATAACAACCTAGACAGTGTTTGAAACTCAAGATATAAAATTGACTTTGGAATCAAGAAGTTTTTATTGCATATGTATATATGTCTATCATATATGCTAGATTATCATATAATTATATACGATTATTAAGTATCCACTATTCACATATCACGTATGACTAGAAGGTTTTTACAAGATTGTGATGTAGCGGTTGGGCATGCCGGGCCACATATCATTAAATCCCTCATCTCTTCTCCTTCTTGATGAACTCATTGGAGAGCTGCCAATATTTTCGCTTTATTCGTAATGTCTCATCAAGACATTTTTTTTGGGTTTTGTACATTTTTCACGTCACAATGCTTACCAGACTATGAATTATAGGGAGTGAAGGAGAATCAACCAGCTGAGATAATCTGCGTGGCATTTGCTGCCAACTAGCAGAGTTGTGTACATATAGAAATCAACCACTGTCAGCCAAATCTTTTTGATGTTTATAGAAGCTTCATAGACGTTTTCCTATGTAAAGGATTTCGAGATTGTACGTTTTTCTTCCAATATGTGCTAACTTTCAGATTATCTGCATGTACAACAAACATTTCTTTTGTCCAGGAATAAGAATCATATCTTATAGTGTATAGTATTTTGTTGGTAGATTTTTCAGATTTAAGTATTGTTGGTTGTGCAAGAAAATAGCTTCATGTATGGATTATTGAGTTACACATGTTTCTGTTTATGGTTTGTTTGTTGTATTTGGAAACAGATATAGATAGATGATCTTTTTAATACAAAACATTTATATTAAATTTTCCTGCGTTTCTAGCCATGTAATCCATATTATCATTGTTTTTTTTAATAATATGTGTGATCCTTCCTTTGCAGTTACAGTATTCAGATAGCATAGTTTCCACTTACAGAAAATATGCTAAAGTATTTTCAGGTACACTTTTTGAGTGCCCTCACAGTGTTTTTCATGTTTCTTGCAAGGGCTTCTACATAAGGATAAATCTGTTCTAAAAAATAGTAGATTTATGTAGTCTCATTATGCACAGCAAAATATTCACGCATGCCTCTACATCTACTTCATTGAATAGTAATCTGCAATCTTCATTAGGATAGAACAAAAAATTCTGTGAGAAAACTTACACATCTTTATCTCAAATTGTTAAATGGGTTTAGGTACTGCCAATTCCAATATGGTCGCTTATGTTTCTTTTGTCATTGATAGTTTCTCATGAGTCCTAACTTCTACAGGTAAGGAATTGATTTGCCTCTTGATAGTTTTTTCTTGCTTTTTGAATTTATCTTTCTGTTGCAACCAAATTACATTATTATTTTCTGCAAATCGAAGTTGAAATCCATGGTTTCTCTATGCTGGTAAAAAATAAAGCAGTGTTCTTGATATTCCCCATCTCTTTTCTTAACACAATATGCATCTTATCTTCTCTCATGTAAGCAATCTCGATAAGAGTCCTCTATCTTCAAACCACACTCAAGTCCATGGTTTTCCTCGGCGCGACAAACTATAGTTGGATCAGTGTTTCAAAAGACGTGGCGTGGGCTTGAAGGATACGCCGAAGGCATCAGATGGTCGGAGGGATCGCCAAGGGGAGGTTCCCAGGGCTATGAACTAGCAAGTAATTTGATTTTTTTATTACTAGTAAGCGTGCACGTGCAACGCACGTCCTGCCAATTCAATCAATTTTTCAAATTCCACCTCTATTTAATTTGTATCATTTTCTATAGCTTTTGTTTGTCTACACCTTTTTTTAATTCAAACAACTAAAGAAACTAAAAATGGAAATACAATATGTGCTATTCCCGAAAGAAATAAAATGGGAATGTGATATAGGTAATGAATAGGGAGTATCTAGGATGATAAGTACAACATTTGTCGAAATATCCCCAGGGCAATAACCTAATTATTTGAAATGCATTGTTTGACAGAGACACAAAAATGAAGAGTTTATTTGAACAGTGTGCAAAAATGCTCTTTAGATGTATTTTATCAAACAAGGAGTCCGAGTTTGCCAAAATAAAAATTCAAAGCGGTTTGGAAGTATTCTCATCACTTCTCTTCTCCGCCTCAGAAGCATTCTTCATCCGGGCTCCCAAAAGCTTCATCCCTCAGAGCTTTGTCTATATAAAGAGTCAAGGTACTAAACATGCATGGCATATATGTCCAGTCAGTAATAAAATTAGTTTCTAGCACAATGTCGGAGGATTTAAAGATGGGACATTACCGTCTTATGCAAACCTTGTGGAGACCTTTGTATATTTAATGCATACTTCTGCTTTCATTATTGGGCTGATGAAGTGAAAGTTGTGAGATAAAATATTCTAAATCTCCTCTAGCTTCTTTAGCAACTATAACCTTCGAGGTGGATAATCCACATCTTTGCTTCTCAGGAGAGGCTCCTAGTTGATTAGCCGTTGTACAAGGATGCTAATCTGAAACAATTATGCAGCACGTGGTAAGTGCTAAGTCGACAATTGGTACTGAATCTACCAGGCTCCAAAGGATCCAATTATGTGATTTTACATGTGCATCTTAGCTATCAAAGGAAAAAAAAAGAAAATGGTCAAAACAACAAAAAAAATGCAAGCTTATATAAACTTCACAAAACCGGGTATGACATTTCAGCCAAGGAAGATTTAATCACTTACATTCACATGATACAATATGCAAGCAATAGTTCATGGGCATGCCCTGACTAAACTATGTGTACACAAAAATAATTATCACCTCCCAACTGCCCGCTTGTTAAATGTACACAGCAACTAATTGGCTTAATAGTTATCTCACACTCCCACCAATTTATTAAGAAAACAGAAATCACCCAATGGAACCAGAATTTCAGAAAAGCTTAGTCAAGTTTTCCTATGTTGTATACCCTGCCGCTGAAACAAAGCAAATGAGTATATGTTATGTAAAACAACACCAAGGATAATGGATGAATGAAACAACAAATTCTGCATCCTACGGAACAATACCATTTTATGCAGTATTCACTATTGAAGGCCCTCCGCTCTAAATACTGTGAGATGTGGAGTGTAGTAGAAACATGCTGAACCAACATGAATAGACTCCAAAATTATATGCATACATCTTGAAGCATACACTGGAATTTTCAAATTGCCATCCAACCTCCGGGAACTCTTCATGTCAAAAAGGAGAATTATACAAGACATGGAAAAGAATAGTAGGCTCGGACCAAATAATTACTAACCTTGAACTGTAGGTTCAGGCCTAATAACCAAATAAAAGATACACAGATATCGGTGAAATTAACTATAATATACGCAACTATTATAAAGAGATTTCAGATGCAGATCAACTACTTACACATAATTTAGTGCCCAAGATTTGGTGTCTTATCAATTGGTCCAAGTTCTCCATGTGGCAGCGCATCTCATTATTATTCTCTCGTTGCAACAAAAAAAAGAAGAATGTTATTTAGTGTCCAGTCAGAAAGTGTAAGCTTGAGCTAAAATAATACAAAAAAAGAGGAAGGAAAAGTACTGCAATTTTTACACTTCAAAGCACCACGAATACACCTCATAATCGTATTGGTACAACAATAAGATGAAATTATTGCTATGTAATATATTTTTTGTGAAGAGACTTGAAATATCCTAGATTTGATGCTTGTACAAGTTCAGTTAAAAGTGGTTTAAACAGTCTACAAACTGAACTTATTTTTACTTCTTAGATTAACCAAAAATTGGGGGATTTCACACCAACTGAACGTAGTAATATACAACAAAAATATTACTCCCTCTGTATACTAATATAAGAGCGTTTAGATTACTAAATTAATGATCTAAATGCTCTTATATTAGTTTATGGAGGGAGTAGAAGAAACCAGTGCAAGGACAGAACAATACTCCCTCTGTCCCAAAATAAATGACTCTATTTTGTATTAACTTTATACTAAAGCTAGTATAAAGTTGAGTCACTTATTTTGGGACGGATGGAGTACATGAATTGTACGTAGCAGGCATACATAAATCGGAATGTACGAGAGAGAAAAAACGATTATTTTTATCACATTACCTCAGTGTTAAACTGTTTGTCTACAACGGCGCGACCATAGCCTCAGCTTCCCTCTCCCATTCGTCAGATTGTGGGGAGTGGAGCATTTGGGGACTGCATGTCTCGAAACAAATTTGATCATACTACTAATGGGATCAAACACCAACAACCAATTGCATTGGTTCATATTTTCAGTGAATTGGGTAGACAAGCAGAATACAATCATAAAGAGTTTTGAGCTTGCAAATGAAGCAACCTTGTCTCTCTTGGATAGTTCAAAACAAAATGAAGCCGCCTTGATAAAATTCAACATCGTCTCTGCAGACTCGTTCTCCAACAGCTTGAGAGAGACCTCTTGCTCGACCTTTCCACCAACGACCACAAAGTACAAACTCTCAAGCGATGAAGTAAACCTGAAAATGTGACTGAAAGGACCTTAGATGCAGCAATTGCTGATGAATGGCAACATTCTGAACATGTAGAAATAAAGTATGAGTTGATAGGGAGGAGGCAAAAAAAGAAGATATAAAATATTAGTATTGAGATTGCCTGAATTTTGTATATTAGTGGATGATTGAAATCATGTACAGAAAGTTTAGGAGCTATTGCATAGTAATTTTGATGCCAATTGAGGAGTGAGTCGTGGTAGAATAGATTTGTGGGAGCACTGAAAAGGTAATTCGAGTTACACAATACAATTATCATATGAAGAGATTAAATACTCAATAATCAGACTGTAACCCATCTAGTGCTGACCTTGGCATTGATTTGGATCATGATAATTCACCTTCTAATGATATAACTAGAGTCGGCTTGGCGGAGGCGGAGTGGCGGCTTGGCGGAGGCGGCGACCCGCGGCGGGGCAGCTCCGGCGGCTGGGAGGCTCCCGCGCGACCCGCGGCGGGGCGGGCTCCCGACGACCCGTGGCCCCCGTGGCTCCGGCGGCACGAGGCAGCGGTGAAGGGCGCGGGCGGAGGCGGTGACCCGCGGCGGGGTGGCTCTGGCGGGACGGGCTCCCGTCCCGGCGACCCGTCAAGGCAGCGGTGAAGGGCGCTGCTGTGGGAGGCGAACGGCGCGGCTGCGGGGAGGCGAACGGCGCGGCGCGGTCTGCAGGAGGAGGAGGAGGTCGTGCGGGGGCGGGTTTTTTTTGACTGCAGGGCGATTTTTAGTGCGGGGCTATTAGCGATCGATTGTGGCTTGTTGCGTGGTTGGTAGCGTTAAACACAGAATGATTAAGGGCCATTAGATCTTGATGATCGATGGGTGGGATTGTTTGGATCTGCCCCTCTCTTTCTTTTATAGTGGTAGTAGATAGTAGATTATATTTTTTGTTTGTCCTAAATACTAGATTCATATTTCTTGATTTCCACTGTTTGTAATATGATCCAAACTCCTCACGTGTTTATGTTGCTTGAATATTTCAAACTGAGATAGAAGTAAACCACATGTCTTTCATAGTACTTCTGGAAGGTCATAGGTAAAATGATAGCCTGACTGTGTACACTATTTGGTCACAGCTAAAATGATAGCCTGGCTGTGTACATTACTTCGAGAATTTCTCTGACCATCCACTATTACTTATAAACTACAGAGGCTCACTGGCCTATCCACAACTATTTCAAATTGTTAAACCTTGCCTAATCTCATTGTATCTTTTTGAATTATGTTTTGGCTAGAATTACCATACATGATTTATCTTCGCCTCTTTTATACACATTCTTTCTGCATGAGAATTGAGGAGGTTAAACAATGGCATAAATCAGGACGGTGACACACTTATCATGAGATGGTACTTCTGTACAAACAGGGTAAGAAAGCTATTAGAATTTGTTAAACTTATTAATCGGTGATGTTGTAATAACTGACAAAGAGGTTGCTGAGTTCAGTCTTACAAATAGAAAGAGGCATGGGTACTGCTGCCCAGTCTCTATTTTGTTTTCAGTAGTGAAGCTACAACTACTTTTTGTTTTTAGTGTGAAAACTCCAATTTTTCCACATTGTTAGCTAGATTCTCAAACGATTTTGAAGACCTTTTGTCTCTATTTTGTACGCCCATGGAGATGTTTGCTAAGTTCAGTTGCACCACAAAATCTTATGTGTCTTGTGAACTATTCTTACCCGTTGATAATGCTACTTAAGAAACCACTTGGATGCCATCGCAGAACAGAGAAAGAGGCGCTATGGAAGGGTTACATGCTGGCTACGACCGACTGAAAACATAAGACATGGATTGACACAGAGACATAGTATTAAAAATTCCATACTCCAGTATAATCTAGAAAATAATGAGTCAGCCTTCCCTTCATGAGCTTATTTTCTTTATGGTTAATGTACAGAAAAAGAAGAAACAAAAATAAACATTATAGCCCAGACGATAAGAACAGTGGTTTCTCTCAACGACGCATGCTTAGTTGGCGGAGTATGCTCCTGGCATATACTAGGTTAAGTGATGTTCCAGAGTACACATGGAAAGTGACTTGATGGAAGCCAAGAAAAAAATATACTGTATCTCAATCTAAGTGGCAACCAGTTCCAACGTGTATAATTATTATGTGCTAATGCACAAAAGTGTCATGTCACTAGCTTCCTGTTCATGGCGTGCCCGTGCTGCTGTATGTTCTTACAAATTGAACTCCTTCAGTAACTACCTTAATTCCTGCAGTATGGCCTACTCTGCTACTATATTATCCTTGAGCTTAGTTTTATTTGGAAGGGAGAAAGGAAGGAATGTTGATGACCCACCATCCAGCGGCCAACCCAGTGCAAGGTTGAAGTACGATAAATCAACACTATGGTCTATTCATTTGCCTGCTTGAATGTAAAATGCGTTTATCTTGCATGGGTGGATGATTCATGAATTTATATATGTTACCCGCAAAAAAAATTATATATGTGAAAAAATCATTAGCTCCTTGATGTATTAATATAATTATTTTTATGTAATATTTGTTAGATATAATCTTCACATTGTGTATATACACGTACTTCAGAAACACAAATAAATGAATTTCCATTGTTGCTTAGTTAAGAGAAAGGACAAGAACAAATTAAACAATACTCAATTGACGTATAAACAAATTAAAGGAATTTCCATTGTTGCATAGTGGAATCTCTAAAAAGACTTATATTTAGGAACGGAGGAAGTATATCAAAATAACTACACATGTGATACGTGATAGGGGCAATCCCAAATAGTCAAACAAGTCAATTGGCGTAGAAGAAGTGATTACCATTGGTGACTAATGATTACAAAAACAACTAGAAGACAAAAAAATTAGAACACACTAGAGAGATATTAACAAAAAATAGTTACAAAGCAAATATATATCGTCCAATCAAGTATCCATTGAAGGAAATGTGCCCTAAAGAATCTAGAGTATACCTCCATACTTCAAAGGCATATTTATGAAGATGTTCAATATTTTATACTAGCCCGTGCGAATGCACGGGTTGGCGACTAGTAGGTCTAGAATCACGCAATGCAACCGTTCGATCTCAGAAGCCCGTATCATGGGAGAATGGAAAGCCACTACCCTGCCGTTCGCACGCTGGCAGTTCGCTCCTACTCGTCCCTGCACGTCCTTTAATATTACGGCGATTCGCTCCTAGTCGTCCCGTCCTTTCACATTACGACAGTTCCACTAATTCTAACCCTCCTCCCAAATCCATGGCGCCCCAAATCTTCATAATCGGCGGTGAGTACAAGGTTAGAACCATCACCGGCGATGAGTTCGACGCCATCTACACCCGTTCTTCCGACGGTGAAAGGATGCCTTGCTCGCTTCAGACGCATGTTCGAAAACTCAGATGATGAGTGGGTCGCTGGGCTAGATATTGAGTACACCACAGTCCTGGGACGAGAGAAGGATCTAAAGGAGGAAGAGAGGATGAAGCCCGCCATGATCTAGGTTTGCGTGCATGACTTATGCTTGGTCTACCACATATGTCATGCCGATGTTGAATGCCAGGATTTTAAGAACTTCCTCAAGAGTGACCTAGTCAAATTCCTTACTGTAGACTTTACGAACGACAAAAGAGTTCTGGGTCGGATAGGCCTCGTTGTAGGCAACCTCTTCGACCTCCAGAAGAATCGGCTGCTGCCCTCCAGTGGTCAGCCTTCAATGCTGACCCTGTCAGGAGCCATGTTCATCCTTCGTATGGTAAACTGGAGAAACCTCATTACACGTTTCATCGTCATGCATGGCAGCGGAATGTACTAGATATAGACCACATCCACTATGCTGCAATGGATGGCTACCTTTTTTTCAATATCTACAAGGGTTGGATGAAGAGCAAGAGCCAAGTGTGGGGTTCAAGCAAAGAAGTATCGATCAAGAGGAAGAG
Source organism: Triticum dicoccoides (assembly GCF_002162155.2). Classification (NCBI taxonomy): domain Eukaryota; kingdom Viridiplantae; phylum Streptophyta; class Magnoliopsida; order Poales; family Poaceae; genus Triticum; species Triticum dicoccoides. The sequence continues at coordinate 362,699,409 of NC_041393.1, read as the reverse complement.
GGACAAGGACGAAGTCGAGGACGTGGACGAGGACTCCGAGTAAGGTGGCAGTGTTGTTACTCATGGTGGTTCTAATGTAGTGTCTACCGGATTAGTTGCATAATTTAATTTCAAGTGTGCTTAGTTTAATTTGAGTGGTGTGTTGTGCGGAGCCCCCAGCAGAACTATGTTAAGTTTCTTCTTGTTACTTTAACTCTTCAGTACGTACATACTAGTATTTCTTACATTTCATCTTTTAGTTAGTATAGTACTACCACTCGTTTCTTCACAATATATATGTACAATATATATGGCCAACATCGTATAGCCAGCAGTTTAGTTGTTAAAGAATTTCAGGATGCTTAGTTTTGTCAAAGAATTCCAGGGTGCTTAGTTTTCTTTGAGGGGTGGGTTGTGCTGGACACCATTATTGTGACTAGCTTTTTTAATAGTACTATATGCATAATTTGGCGACGGGCGCTCTCTATATGCACCACTTTTTTTTAATTTCAAGTTTTGCTCCATGGTGCAATCCATCGATACTACTACTGTACAAAAGTATACATTTTTTAAAAGGCTAGAGGGTGGGGCAGTCTAGCTTGGTCGGTTTCACGAGAAGCGAGGGCCTTTGTGATTTGACGGCTCATTACTGCTGGAAGGCGGGGCCTTGTGATTTGACTGCTCGTATAAATGTGCCGACGACCTGAGGAGGAGCAAAGAACCGTGCGGTATACTCAAGTTTTCCACTGGAGTAGTACTACAACGGAGGAGCACGAAACACGGCAGCCCAGTGCCATATGGCGATAAAAAATGATCTAATTTGCTAGTCATCTCATTGTTAGCATTATTCTATTCATGCCTCGCAAAGAACGTGACACGTGCAGCGAAACACCTGAAGCAAAAGATGAAACACAAGAGCAAAAGAAGAAGGAAGATTATCACCTCAAATGATCTAATTTGCCATGGAGTCGTAACTGCTTCTTCATCGCCTCCACGACCTCCATCTCCTTGCGCGTCTCCTCCGCCATCTTCTTCATTCTGTCCATGACGCAAAAAATTTCGACGCGAGCCTTCATCATCTGTTCCACAGACGCATTACGTACCTTGACAGCAGTCGGGTGCCCGATGCGGAGCTTCTCCAAATCCTCCTTTTGTTCCATGATGAGGGCCTGCAGCATCTTCATCGAGGAACTACTATTCTCATATAGCTTTTTCCAGCTGACGTTCTTCTCCTTCAACAGGTCGAGCTCATGGCAGAGCTTCACCTTGTCCTCCTGAAGTTGCAGGATTTTGCCGGTCGCCTTCTTCTCTGAGGCAATGCTCTTCTTCAACAGCATCACCAAGCCTGCAGTCAACTCGCCCTGCTTATTGAGCTCAGCGGGCATGTCGTCGAGGCTCTCCTTTAGCAGCTCCACCAAGCCATGGATGAACTCCTTTTGCTTATTGAGGTGCTTATTAAGATGGTCGGGCATGCCGTCGAGGGATAACGACTCCAGCGCTGCCGGCTCGGCATGTTCGCCTTCGCACCTAGGGCGCTCCTAGGAGCCACGCCTACCCGTGAGAGATCTTTCGAGGTCTCTGCGTGGCGGCGAGTGATACGTCCATTTTGCATCATGCTTTTATATCAATATTTATTGCATTATGGGCTGTTATTACATATTATATCTCAATACTTATGGATATTCTCTCTTATTTTACAAGGTTTACCATGAAGAGGGGGAATGCCGGCAGCTGGAATTCTGGCTGGAAAAGGAGCAAACGTTGGAAACCTATTCTGCACAACTCCAAAAGTCCTGAAACTCCACGAAACAACTTTTTCGATTTATTAAGAATTTATGAGCGAAAGAAATAGGCTAGGGGTCCCACACCCTGTCCAGGAGACAGGGGGGCGCCCCCCCTGTAGGGCGCGGCCCCCTATCTCCTGGGCCCCTGGTGGGCCTTCGGCGTCCATATTCTGCTATATCATCACTCTTTCCCTGGAAAAAATCGTGGGCAATCTTACAGGACGAAACTCCGCCGCCACGAGGCGAAACCTTGGCGGGATCAATCTAGGGCTCTGGCAGAGCTGTTCTGCCGGGGACACTTCCCTCCGGGAGGGGGAAATCATCACCAACGTCATCACCAACGATCCTCTCATCGGGAGGGGGTCAATCTCCATCAACATCTTCACCAGCACCATCTCCTCTCAAAACGCAACTCTGAAGATTGGGGTACCGACGATGGTAAGGAGTCAGGTATGACACCTAAGTTCGATTGTGTTAAATCTTTTATGGATACCGATGCTTTCCGTGGATTTAGCTCTAAGTATGGACTTGACTCTGAGATAGTAGCTACTTTTTGTGAAACTTTTTCTACTCACGTTGATCTCCCTAAAGAGAAGTGGTTTAAATATAATCCTCCTGTTGAAGTGAAAGTAGTTGCACCTATTACAGTCGAAGAAAATACTATTACATATAGTGATCCTATTATTCCTACTGCTTATGTTGAAAAACCTCCTTTTCCCGTTAGGATAAAAGATCATGTTAAAGCTTCAACTGTTGTTCATAAGACTTATAATAGGACCTATACACCCCCTGAGCAAATTAATGTTGAACCTGGTATTGCTATGATTAAAGATCTCTTGGATGAGGACTTAGATGGGCATGTTATCTCTTTCTTGGGTGAAAATGCTAATATTGCTAGACCCGATACTAAGACACGTAGACCTGTTGTAGGCACGCCTGTTATTTCTGTTAAAATAGGAGATCATTGTTATCATGGATTATGTGACATGGGTGCTAGTGCTAATGCGATACCTTATGATCTTTATAAGGAAATTATGCACGACATTGCACCTGTTGAATTAGAAGACATTGATGTTACTATTAAGCTTGCTAATAGGGACACCATTAAACCGATTGGGATTGTTAGAGATGTTGAAGTCTTGTGTGGGAAGATTAAATACCCTACTGATTTTCTTGTTCTTGGATCCCCACAAGATGATTTTTGTCCCATTATTTTTGGTAGACCCTTCTTGAATACTGCTAGTGCTAAGATTAATTGTGAAAAGAATATTGTCACTGTTGGCATAGATGGTATGTCTCATGAGTTTAATTTCGCTAACTTTAGTAGACAACCTCGTGAAAGGGAACCACCTAGTAAGGATGAAATTATTGGTCTTGCTTCCATTGTTGTTCCTCCAACTGATCCATTAGAACAATATTTGTTAGACCATGAAAACGATATGTTTATGAAGGAAAGGGAAGAAATAGATGAAGTGTTCCTTAAACAAGAACCTATGCTAAAATATAACCCTCCCGTTGAAATTCTTGGGGATCCCCCTCCACCCAAGGGTGATCCAGTGTTCGAACTCAAACCCTTACCTGATAATCTCAAGTATGTTTATCTTGATGAAAAAGAAATATATCCTGTTATTATTAGTGCTAACCTTTCAGAGAAAGAAGAAGAAAGATTATTGAAAACTCTGAAGAAGCACCAAGCTGCTGTTGGATATACACTGGACGATCTTAAGGGCATTAGTCCCACATTATGTCAACACAAAATTTCAGTGGAAAAAGATGCCAAACCAGTTAGAGATCCTCAAAGATGATTAAATCCTAAAATGAAGGAAGTGGTAAGAAAGGAGATTCTAAAACTCCTTGAGGCAGGTATTATTTATCCCATTGCTGATAGTGAATGGGTAAGCCCTGTCCATTGTGTCCCTAAAAAGGGAGGTATTACCGTTGTTCCTAATGATAAAGATGAATTGATCCCGCAAAGAATAATTACAGGCTATAGGATGGTAATTGATTTCCGTAAGTTAATTAAAGCAACTAAGAAAGATCATTACCCTTTACCTTTTATTGATCAAATGCTAGAAAGGCTATCCAAACACACACATTTTTGCTTTCTAGATGGTTATTCTGGCTTCTCTCAAATACCTGTGTACGCGAAGGATCAATCTAAAACTACTTTCACTTGCCCTTTTGGTACTTTTGCTTATAGACGTATGCCTTTTGGTTTATGTAATGCACCTGCTACCTTTCAAAGATGCATGATGGCTATATTCTCTGATTTTTGTGAAAAGATTTGTGAGGTATTCATGGATGACTTCTCTGTCTATGGGTCCTCTTTTGATGATTGTTTGAGCAACCTTGATCGAGTTTTGCAGAGATGCGAAGACACTAGTCTCGTCCTGAATTGGGAAAAGTGTCACTTTATGGTTAATGAAGGCATTGTCTTGGGGCACAAGATCTCTGAGAGAGGTATTGAAGTTGATAAAGCCAAAGTTGATGCTATTGAAAAGATGCCATGTCCCAAGGACATAAAAGGTATAAGAAGTTTCCTTGGTCATGCCGGTTTTTATAGGAGGTTCATTAAGGACTTTTCTAAAATCTCTAGGCCTCTGACTAATTTATTGCAAAAAGATATTCCTTTTGTCTTTGATGATGATTGTGTAGAAGCATTTGAAACACTTAAGAAAGCTTTGATCACAACACCTATTGTTTAGCCACCTGATTGGAATTTACCTTTTGAAATTATGTGTGATGCTAGTGATTATGCTGTAGGTGCTGTTTTAGGGCAAAGAGTCGATAAGAAATTGAATGTTATCCAGTATGCTAGTAAGACTCTTGATTCTACCCAGAGAAATTATGCTACTACTGAAAAAGAGTTCTTAGCAGTTGTATTTGCATGTGATAAGTTTAGACCTTATATTGTTGATTCCAAAGTTACTATTCACACTGATCATGCTGCTATTAAATATCTTATGGAAAAGAAAGATGCTAAGCCTAGACTCATTAGATGGGTTCTTTTGCTCCAAGAATTTGACTTGCATATTATTGATAGAAAGGGAGCTGAGAACCCCGTTGCAGACAACTTGTCTAGGTTAGAGAATGTTCTTGATGACCCACTGCCTATTAATGATAGTTTTCCTGATGAAAACTTAGCGGTTGTCAATGCTTCTCGTACTGCTCCTTGGTATGCTGATTATGCTAATTACATTGTTGCTAAATATATACCGCCTAGTTTCACATACCAGCAAAAGAAAAAGTTTTTTTATGATTTAAGACATTACTTCTGGGATGATCCACACCTTTATAAAGAAGGAGTAGATGGTATTATTAGACGTTGTGTGCCTGAGCATGAACAGGAACAAATCCTACGCAAGTGTCACTCTGAATCTTATGGAGGACACCATGCTAGAGATAGAACTGCACACAAGATACTACAATCTGGTTTTTATTGGCCTACTCTCTTCAAAGATGCTCGTAAGTTTGTCTTATCTTGTGATGAATGTCAAAGAATAGGTAACATTAGTAGACGTCAAGAAATGCCTATGAATTATTCTCTTGTTATTGAACCGTTTGATGTTTGGGGCTTTGATTATATGGGACCTTTTCCTGCCTCCAATGGTTATACACATATTTTAGTTCTTGTTGATTACGTTACTAAGTGGGTAAAAGCATGTCATTTACCTCTTGAACTTGAACATAAAGCATATTGGGCTATTAAAGAGCTCAATTATGACTTCAAACTTGCCGGTGAGAAGAGGTTGTTTGATATTAGCTCACTTGATGAATGGAGAACCCAAGCATATGAGAATGCCAAGCTTTTCAAAGAAAAAGTCAAACACTGGCATGATAAGAGGATACAAAAGCATGAGTTTAATATAGGAGATTATGTGTTATTATTCAACTCTCATTTAAGATTTTTTGCAGGAAAACTTCTCTCAAAATGGGAAGGTCCCTACGTTATCGAGGAGGTCTATCGTTCTGGTGCTATAAAAATCAACAACTTCGAAGGCACAAACCCGAGGGTGGTAAACGGTCAAAGAATTAAACATTATATTTCAGGTAATCCTATCAATGTTGAAATTAATATTATTGAAACCATAACCCCCGAGGAATACATAAGAGACACTTTCCAGAATGTTCCAGACTCCGAAAAGGCATAGGTACGTGGTACAGTAAGTAAACCATCTCCAAAACAACTCTAATGGCAATTTTTATCAGTTTTGGATTATTTAAGAACTTTAGGAAGAAAGAAGTAGTCCAAAAGGGACACGAGGCTCCCACGAGAGAGGAGGCCGCCCCCCCTGTAGGGCACGCCCCCCTGTCTCGTGGGCACCTCGTGTGCATCCCGGACTCTGTTTTCTTGTATGTTACGTATTTTGGTCGGTAAAAATTCATTATATATACTCCTGAAGGTTTTGACCACAGTATCACGCAAATATCCTCTGTTTTCGTTTCGAGCTATTTCCGTTGCAGATTTAGAGCACCATGACTTCTCCCTCCTCCAACAATGAAGACAAGGATGCTTGGCTATTGAAGATAGAGTTGAAAAGAGAGGAACCAGAAGAGATCAACAAGGATGAAGGGATCAAGAAGGCCATGGAGGTTCAAGCTCCGGTGGTGAAAGAAGAAGACATCCCTCAACCTTTACCTAACCTTTTCACTCCAACAGAGGTTGAAGCTTTCAAGATGATTGAGTTAGCCCGCATACAGAACAAGTATCTCACACAGGAGAATATTTTGTTGAAGGATCATATTGCTGGCCTCAAGGGCATTATCCACAAGCTGGAGGAGCTTTTATGCTCGATGTGCGATTATCCACCGTCATCATCACCACCTCCATCACCTCCGAAGAAATAATCACATGGGTATTGGCACTCCCCTTGGCAACTGCCAAGCTTGGGGGAGGTGCCCCTGTATCGTATCACCATCACACTTCTATCTTTACCGCCTTATTTAGTTTGATCCTTTTAGTAGTATCTTGATCTAGTAGATTGAAGTTTTGATATCAAGTAGTTTTGAGTTTTGCCTTGTGATCTCTTTATGTAAGCGAGTCCGTGTGCTATCTATAATAAAGATTAGTGTTGAGTCAAGGGCTTTGCTATGTTGCTATGATCTTGTGAAAGTATAAAGAACAAAAAGAGTTCATATTGATCTTATGGATAGTGATAACTTCACACATAGAAAGTATGAGGCATAAAAATTGTTGAGAGTTGATGAACGCAGCCTTGGTCATCGTTGCAATTAATAGGAAGTGATAAGGAAAGAGGGGTTCACATATAGATACATTATCTTGGACATCTTTTATGATTGTGAATCACTCATTAAGTATGACATGCTAGAAGAGTTGATGTTGGACAAGGAAGACAACGTAATGGTTTATGTTTTCCGACATCTCAGTTAAAGTATATTGTCATTGACCTTCCAAACATGTTGAGCTTGCCTTTCCCCCTCATGCTAGCCAAAAATTCCTAGCACCAAGTAGAGATACTACTTGTGCTTCCAAATACCCTTAAACCCAGTTTTGCCATGAGAGTCCACCATACCTACCTATGGATTGAGTAAGATCCTTCAAGTAAGTTGTCATTGGTGCAAGCAATAAAAATTGCTCTCTAAATATGTATGACTTATTAGTACAGAGAAAATAAGCTTTGTACGAACTTGTTGTGGAAGTAACAAAAGCGACGGATTGCATAATAAAGGTCCACATACAAGGGGCAATATAAAGTGACGTTCTTTTGCATTAAGATTTCGTGCATCAACCCTAAACGTGCATGACAACCTCCGCTTCCCTCTGCGAAGGGCCTATCTTTAACTTTATGTTTTAACTTTTTGCTTGAGTCAAGGTGATCTTCACCTTTCCCTTTTTGATTTTATCCTTTGGCAAGCTCCTCGTGTTTGAAAGATCATGATGCATATATCCAATTGGATGTAAGTTGGCATAGGCTATTATTGTTGACATCACCTAAAGGTGAATACGTTGGGAGGCAACACAATAAGCCCCTATCTTTCTCAGTGTCCATCTGAAACTCTATAACCACAAGTATTGCGTGAGTGTTAGCAATTATGGGAGACTATGAGATAGTTGAGTATGTGAGCTTGTTGAAAAGCTTTATTATTGACTCTTTCTGATGTTACGATAAATTGCAATCACTTCAATGACTGAGATTATAGTTTGTTAGTTCCCAATGAAGTTTATGAACCATACTTGACATTGTGAATTGCTTATTACTTGAGCATAGGAAATCATTTGACAAAATCTACATATGTTGCTGTTATTAGAATGATCATGATGCCCTCATGTACGTATTCTATTTTTATCGACACCTCTATCTCTAAACATGCGGACATATTTTTCGATTTCGGCTTCTGCTTGAGGACTAGCGAGGTCTAAGCTTGGGGGAGTTGATACTTCCATTTTGCATCATGCTTTTATATCAATATTTATTGCATTATGGGCTGTTATTACACATTATATCTCAATACTTATGGCTATTCTCTCTTATTTTACAAGGTTTACCATGAAGAGGGGGAATGCCAGCAGCTGGAATTCTGGCTGGAAAAGGAGCAAATGTTGGAAACCTATTCTGCACAACTCCAAAAGTCCTAAAACTCCACGAAACAACTTTTGGATTTATTAAGAATTTATGAGCGAAAGAAATAGGCCAGGGGCCCACACCCTGTCCAGGAGACAGGGGGCGCGCCTCCCCTGTAGGCGCGACCCCCTATATCCTAGGCCCCCTGGTGGGCCTCCGGTTTCCATCTTCTGCTATATCATCACTCTTTCCCTGGAAAAAATCGTGGGCAAGCTTACGGGACGAAACTCCGCCGCCACGAGGCGGAACCTTGGCGGAATCAATCTAGGGATCTGGCGGAGCTGTTCTGCCGGGGACACTTCCCTCCGGGAGGGGGAAATCATCACCAACGTCATCACCAACGATCCTCTCATCGGGAGGGGGTCAATATCCATCAACATCTTCACCAGCACCATCTCCTCTCAAAACCCTAGTTCATCTCTTGTATCCAATCTTGTATCAAAACTACAAATTGGTACCTGTGGGTTGCTAGTAGTGTTGATTACTGCTTGTAGTTGATACTAATTGGTTTACTCGGTGGAAGATCATATGTTCAGATCCTTTATGCATATTATTACTCCTCTGATTATGAATATGAATATGCTTTGTGAGTAGTTACGTTTGTCCCTGAGGACATGGGTGAAGTCTTGCTATTAGTAGTCATGTGAATTTGGTATTCGTTCGATATTTTGATGAGATGTATGTTGTCTTTCCTCTAGTGGTGTTATGTGAACGTAGACTGCATGACACTTCACCATTATTTGGGCCTAGAGGAAGGCATAGGGAAGTAATAAGTAGATGATGGGTTGCTAGAGTGACAGAAGCTTAAACCCTAGTTTATGCGTTGCTTCGTTAGGGGTTGATATGGACCCATATGTTTAATGTCGTGGTTAGGTTTACCTTAATACTCCATTTTGTAGTTGCGGATGCTTGCAATAGGGGTTAATCATAAGTGGGATGCTTTTCCAAGTTAGGGAAGTACCCAAGTGCCGGTCCACCCACATATCAAATTATCAAAGTACCGAACGCGAATCTTACGAACGTGATGAAACTAGCTTGACGATAATTCCCAATGTGTCCTCGGGAGCTCCTTTCTCATTATTAGATTTGTCCAGGCTTATCCTTTGCTACATAAAGGATTGGGCCACCTTGCTGCACTTTATTTACTTTATTTACTTTTTGCTTGTTACTATTTATCTTACCACAAAACTATCTATCACCTACTATTTCAGTGCTTGCAGAGAAAACCTTACTGAAAACCGCTTATCATTTCCTTCTGCTCCTCGTTGGGTTCGACACTCTTACTTATCAAAAGGACGACGATAGAACCCCTACACTTGTGGGTCATCAGCGAGCCCTCTTTTTGTTTTTCCGTAGCCTTGGTTGCCGCTCCCTTGTTACGAGTAGTTCTCGACCTAGAGCTCTGCTCACCGGCCATGGCAAGGACGGACGAAGAAGAAGCACTTATGAGGAGGAAAGGTAGAGTAATTTTCGGTTAGGTAGTTCCCCTTTTTATAACCTAAGTACTAGCACTAATACTAATACCTGCATAGTGGGAACACGTTCAGGTTTGGTATGTACAAGTAGGTGTGAGCAGGCTTTCGAATGTGATGGGAACAAGGTAAAGATTAATTGGTGGTTTTGGTTTCAAGGCACAAAATGACTCCCGATGAGTTTAGTGGAACATAAATTCCAAGTAGACTACACTGATCAAATGCATAAATATTATGTTACTGTCAAAAATTGGCACAAAATACGAAGGAGTCCAATGGAAGTACTACTAGCAACCCATGATTTAACTACTCGCATGCGCGCAGTGGAGTAGTAATGTCTTTCTTCCGCCCTCACGTCCACTCAATTTGCATGTGCTGTATTAATTGACAATCAATGAAGTGAATGACTTTACACGCGTCAAATTATCACATGGGGTGGATCTTGGTACAAAATTGCGTCCGCCCGTGTACCCGCGTGTGCGTGTGAGGGAATGAGTGCATGCGTTGCGTGCTTGCACATCTTCGCTTCGTGCATGTACTGCCAGTATGGCTCAGGGAGGACGAGTACATTCTTCTGGAACCAACAACACGTCATTGTGATCAATCCACACAAGGAGGTCGCGACAACGCCTCCACATGTGCCACATGGCTTCACAAACTTTAATAGAGACACTGTGTAGCGTGCCATTGGAGTTCTAATTTACGTGTTTTGCACATACTCGAAGTACTAGTAAGGTAAACATGCATTGCACGCATCAGATTTTGCAACCAAATTATGAATAAATACCACACTATAGCATGTAAGCTCTGAGTCATATATGCCTGATGTAGACCTTCATTTAATTTTAATAGTTCATGTCATTCAAAATCAATTAGTTTTTATAAAAAAGCTAGGGCCTCTTGGATTCGTAGGATTTCCAAAATGCGGGAATAGGAAAAACATGGGATTATAGTGGAATGTCGTCTTGAATCCTACATGATTGTACGAGTGTTTGATTGTGCATAGAAAAAATGCAGAATTCTTTCAACGAAGTTTGAGTGGATGGGATGTTTCCTATGAAATCTAGTGCAAATGAATCATATGGAAAAATTCCTATGGTTTACAACCCTATGAATCAAACAACCAAGATAGGAAAAATTCCTAAGGATTAGAATCCTCCAAAATTCCTTTGAGAATCCTTTGAATCAAATAAGCCCTTAATCTATTTTATGGTTCATGGAATTGTGCCTTGTAAAGCATAAAGTAAAAAAAAATAATGGCAATTCAACTAGAAAAAAAGTTTGGGCAGTTATGATACGGAAGATTCTAGAAGAAAGGAGAACCACTATTGTTTTAAGGTTTGTGCATTATGCCTAAGTTCAACCATGGAGCCTGCTAGATTGTACATGTGGCAAAATCCGGTGGGGGGCTATAAGATGGTGCGAGGGGCCGAGTGGAGGGAGACTATGAAGGAGTGCACAAGTGCGAGATCAATATTTAGAGAGAGGGGACGAGAACATGCGTTGTTGCGCGCAGTGGCGGGGCCATGAAAAATAAATGAGCTAGGGGGCCAAGCATTGCTAATCCTTTATGAGGAGGGCCAATTCATGAACTTAAACCATTTTTACCAGCAATTGTCTAATGATCACATTCATATTAGCCTCGATATGTAGTGATGTTAGGGGGGGGGCAGGGCCCTTGCTGCCCCCTGTCTTTGCCATTGTGCGCGCGTACGAGAGATGAAGCGGAAGGCATGGATGATGAGAGGGGGATGTTGGATATATAATTAATGTGGGTATATTAGCTATATATGTCCTATATAGAGAGGTATAGATTCATTGATGTGGAGGTGGGAAAGAGGGTGAGACCTCACTAGATATATAGATTGATTGGTTTGTGTGGAGAACTATGAAAGACCTAGCTATATACACACACACATAGAGGAACATCGATCGTTGCGCATGCACGCGTGAGAGATAAAGAATACCAGATATGATGGAGAGGGGGATGTGTGTGGGTGTGTGCCTTCATGGGAGACCGACCGCAAGAAAAAGATTGCATGTGTGCGATGGATAATGCCGATTGGTAGTGTGTGTGCATGCATGCACGAGAGAAAGTTAATGGTACAATTATAAAGAGAAGACAACTGTGTGGGTGTAAAAGACTAGGTGAGGTCATAATCAATGTAAAGTTGAATTCAAATATTTGAATAAGAGATCATGATGTTTGAAACCCATGCATGCATGAATATAACGGAGATTTGTGCGGTGTGGTTTGGAAATGAGCATGTTGTAATGTATACACATTGGACAAGGTCAGACTGATTTGAATTTGAAATACCGATGGCAGACATCGTTTGGCCACATTGCATCCGTGCATGGACACATTATTCTAATTGGAGATGATGGGTGGCTTTCGCATCACATATCTATATCTATACCCCATTATCTATATATTATATTTTATATTTTTTATATTGTGTGCGGGGAACCTTAACTTTGAAAGATGGTCGTTGGATGAGGTGAATCTGATGGTGCAAAGATGGCAAATTTGAGCACTACTGGCCATTGGATATCATCTAGATTTCACCAGATTTCGCCACATGTACAATCTAGAAGACTCCATGGTTGAACTTAAGCATAGTGCACAAACCTCAAAACGCAAGCACTTCTTCTTTGTTCTAGAATCTTCCGTATCAGAATTGCCCAAATGTTTTTCTACATGATTTGCCATTATTTGTTTTTACTTCATGTCTTATAACGCACAATTCCATGAATCTTAAAATAGATTAGCTTTCTTATAAAAACTAGATGATTTTGAATGAAATGAACTATAAGAATTAAACGAACATCTACATCATGCATATATGACTCAAAGCTTACATGCTATAATGAGGTATTTATTCATAATTTGGTTGCCAAATCTCATGCGTGCAACGCACGTGTACCTTACTAGTCTAAATGGTGTTTGTGCGTGTTGAGGTGCAAATTGTCTTTTTTTGGGTACACGTTAAGCTTGTTCTCCTGAAATTTCAAGCCACGCCTTGTTATGCCGAAATTTCAAGATAGCATCTCTGTCTATCGTGTTGCGAAACTCCCGCCTCTTCAACCCGCGCCTTGTTAGCCCGAAATATTTAAGATATATCTTTGTCTTGTTGTGATCCGACAACTCCCTCCATCTCAACCCGCGCCTTGCTATTCCAAAATTACAACGCGCGCGAAAACTCCCACCTCCTGTGAAATCCCAACACGCGAAATGCCCGTGGTACCCCTGAACCGAAAGAACCGCCTCAAATCGATGGGGGTACTTTCATAACTTACCCCACATTTCGGATAAGCGCGTCCCTAAGCCATGGTTCCCCACTCCCATCCCATCCGCCCACCCATTCATACACCGAGGTCGCGAAAACCCGCAAAGCCCCACACCCTCCTCCGTCCGCCACCCAGTCGGAGCCTCTCTTCCCCGACGACGTCGTCCACAGCAACACCTCGACATCCCTCATCCACCGTACCGGATGAGGATCCGTCGTCGATCTCGTCGTCCCGCCGGTTCAGCCACCCCGTCCTCCACCTCCAAGGAGCTTCCCCCACGTTCCCCTCATCTTTCGCGCCACCTCCATTCCCACACTGCCGTCTTCACCTGCACCACCGGAAGAGCATCATCATCATCGTTTCCTCGGATGGAGCTACCGCCTAATCGGCGCCACCAAAGAGGTTGTACACTAATCACTGCATTTTCTTCTTGATTCGATCTCACGGCGCTGCCGGCACTCGGTCCCGAGCCGACACAGCGTGACTCCATCCACTGTGGTGTCGCCGGCCACTTCCTCCATGGCGTCGCTTCCTCGGCGGTGACGTCCACATCATTAGGAGTTTCTGCTGCTTTAGCTCTCGCTCGCTCTGCTTCTCTACTCTTGCTCTTGGTCCCCTGCCTGGTCTGCTCTTGCTATTGCTCTTGCTTGTGCTGCTGCTCTCGCTCTGGCTCTTGCTTGCGATGTTGCTCCAATTTAGCTACACTTTAGTCGACTGTATCGAATTTTGGGTCAGTCGATT
>NC_041393.1:362544659-362684966 GCF_002162155.2 Triticum dicoccoides | reverse complement strand
CGAGCCACAACGGGGAGGGGGGCTCGCGGGAGAGGTACCCCACTGTCTATCTTAGGGTTCAGGGTGGGGGTGGTGGTCACCGGCGGTGTTGGGGTGGTGGTGTGGGGATCGCCGGAGAAGAAGCTTGGCACGGGGGGCCCTAGAGGGATGATCGGGCCCGCGGCGGACCAAGGGTGGGGAGTGTTTTTGGGGCGGGCGGGGCGGCGCACCCTCGCCGGCGGAAGGGGCGGCTTTTTGGCCGATGGGGGCTAGCGGCTCAGGGGGGTGGAGGTTGAAGATGAACTGCAGGCCCTTGATTTCGTATCCAATGGCTGCAAAATTGACTGACCAGAGATGAAATAGTTATTCGACTAACGTCTAGCCTCACCTTTCTAGCGCGTTCAGTTTCGACAGTAAAATTCAGTTTTGACAGCAAAATTCAGTTTCGACAGTAAAGTTCAGTTTCGACAGTTAAATTCAGTTTTGACAGTTAAGTTCAGAGATGAGCGGCTGATGTATTTTACATCTAGCACTTTGTGGTTATGTATTTTACGTCATCTATTGGAGATGCTATTAGAATTCCACTCAGGTTAAAGTTGTCTCTCTTGTCCCGCTTCAGCCTCGGCGTCGTACAACTCATCAGAGCTGCTCCAACGAAGAAACCCTCCATCACAGCGGAGCAGTACCTCGGGCTCCATCTCTAGACGCTTAAGATCTTCTTCTCCTCCTCCGACAGCCAAGTCAGTCGGAGCATCCTCACCGGCCAACCCAATCACGCTGAGATCGACATGGCTTCGCCAAAGAGGTTGTACACTTGTTGCATCTCTTTTTTACTCTACATGTTATATATATTGTCCACTAAGCACACGTAGTAATGTGAAATATGATTATTTTATCCTACTATATGACAAGCAGTGAGGTACGAGGCAACTTAACTATCCGTGATGGAATCTCTTGAACGACAACATTATTTATCTCTGCGTGTTTGAGCTGTGCATTTGTCGATGGGCCTGGGAGTTGAGCTATTAGGGCAGTGGCCTGAGTCCAAAGTAATAGAAGTAGGACAAAAACATTTTTTGTGTAGGATTTTCCTTGCTCAAGCCTGCCTACTAGAATCGCCAGTTCTTGAAAGGAAAAGTGAATGAAAAACATAGGAATTGGGAAGTTTCCTATGGTACTACTTTTCATGAATGGAGCAAAGGAAAACTGTAGGATTTGTTCCTTTAGTGTCTCCTTGAAAGAAAAACCGTAGGAGTTCTAATTTCCACTTGTCCTCCTTTTCATATTCCTATTCATGAAGCACAAGACTAAGAGATAGTAGCATAATAGCATTATAACTGTACATTTTCTTGTGGTTTGAATTCATCTCACCATGCTTCTTTGCATCCTGTGATCTTCCAATTCTTGTGAATCAAAACCCAGATTGGCAGAAATCCTGTGTTTTTAAATTCTCTGTTTTGCACGTGCATTCCTATCCTATTCCTGTCTATTTCCTATCCCTGCATTGTTAGAATCCTCAAATTCAAACAAGCCCTTACACAATTACTTATTTTACAGATATGTGTCAAAGAAAACCTTGTCTGGTTTGTCTTGCTCCTGCAACGATGTGTTCCACCCCAGCTCAGCTGCTCCAATGATGGAAGGGTTCACCACAGCAGGGATCCGCTCTCCAGACTGTCTTTCGCCGCCTTAGATCTTCTTCCCCGCCGCCGGCAGCCACGACAACTGCATTGCCATCATCAACTGAGCAGATGACCTTGAGGACTACACGGGTCCGCAAGAGAGGTCACACTCTTCCGTGTCTGCTTACATTATGCATCACTTAATATGATGACATGCTACATTATCGTCGTGTTCACCTATTAGACTCCAAGTCAGGTCCAAACTAATGCTAAAACTTGAGTTTTTAAATGGTTGTGGGGTACATATTGGGGCAGCGTTCAGTACTATCTATCTACTATCTGGTTAATCTCGGGTGTCTACTATGAGTTTCATGTTGGGTGCAAACAAACATTAAAGGAGCCATTATCTGTATTTTTTAACTAAAGCTATTATCTGCCTGCTATCATTGGTTTTGGGTCTATCCACAGTTTGCTGCCATCACTCTGGATTTGTGCATGCACTCCTTACATAATCTCACTATGTTTTATTCCTATGCATGCCAGTTATTGTACACAATGGAACTGATCATGTAGAGCAAAAGAGACGATCCTTGCGTGGCAATAAAATTTCATGCAGATGTCACTCCATGGTGGGTGCAAAGGCATCCCCCCTCCACCCATTTCGGATTGTAATCAAGAGGAAGATAATTGTTCTGAGGGGGGTTCAGAAGGAGAAGACCACTCCTATTTACCCCATGAGGTCTTCGCTCTAACTTGGCATGCTGATGTTGGTAATATCATGCATATGGTGCCTTGCATTGCTAACTTTATACATCAAAGATGTCATATGCTTAGTTTAGACATGCTTTGTGTCAATGACATCTGTTTAGTTTCTTTATCGTATATGTGAATCATGGAATGCCATCTTGTTTAGCCAGGCATCATATATGTGAATTTTGCAATGCCACCCTGGTTAGCCAGTCATCTTATATGTGAATTATATCATGCCATCATTTTTTATTACGTGTTAAATTTGTCAACATTTTTAGTACATTCAATTACTCTTCATGTGCATCAGCCATTCGGCACGGTCATGGAAAATCTAGAGTGGAAACAAGGTCTTCAAAGCAGACAATGCTAACTAATGAAGCGCATGTCTTGCTAGTTACAGATAGCTCCTCAGAGGAGGATTTAGAGACAGATGACAAGTCCTATTCCCCACCGAGGTGCATGCTCTAACTTGGCATGGTTATGTTGCTCATATCATGCGTATGGTATCTTGCATTGCTATGTCATTTGCTTAGTTTAGACATGCTTTGTGTGAATGCCACCTATTTAGTGTCTAATTACCATATATGTGAATTATGCAATGCCATCTTGTTGCAAGACATTATATATGTGAATTATGCAATGTTATCTTGTTGCAAGCCATTATATATGTGAATTATGCAATGTTATCTTGTTGCAAGCCATTATATATGTGAATTATGCAATGACATGCTGTTTAGGCAAGCGTCATATATGTGAATCATATCATGCCGTCTTTTTTTTGTATTTCTCATTGATTTTGTCGATAATGTTTGTATATTCAACTGCTCTTCCTGTGAATCAGCCATTTGAATTGGTGATGGAGAAATCTGGAGTGAAAACAAGGTCTTCAGAGCAGACAATGCTACCTGCTAAAGCAGATATCTTGCTGGTTACAGATAGCTCTTCAGAGGAGGATTCAGAGGCAGATGACCAGTCCTATTATCCCCCTGAGGTGTATGCTCAAACTTGGCAGGGTTATATTACTCATATCATGCATATGTTGTATTGCAATGCTTAGTTTTGACATCATGTACACAAGATTGAATGCTATCTCCTTAGTTGACACATCATATATTGCCCTCTGCTCACTTCCTTAGTATATAAATCATATATTTGAATTATATCATGCCGTGATGTTTACATTGACAATATGTATCTGAATTATGGCATGCCAACCCATTTTCTAAAGACATAATATAGTTATATCATCTCATCCTGTTTACATAGTCATCATATTTTAAATTATGCCATTCTATCCGTGAATTATATCATGCCATCATGTTTGGGATTTATGGCATGCCAACCACTTTAATAGTCACATCGTATAGTTATATCATTTCATCTTGTTTACCTAGTCATCATATTTTGAAGTATGTCATTCTATCCTGTTTAGTTAGCCATCATACATGTGAAATTGTGTCATGCTATCCTGTTTAATTCGCCATCATATATGTGAAATTATGTCCTGCTATTTTGTTTGGTTAGACAACATAAATGTGAATTATTTCATGCCTTGTTTTCTTCCCTACTATCTATTGCACCTGTCTATCTTACAATGTCTGTACATTCAATTACTTTTCTTGTTTATCAGCCATTTCAACTGGAGGGGGTGATGGCAGTATCTGTTGGAGTAAAAACACAATCTTCAGAAAAGATCGTGCTACCTGTCGATGCAGATAGAACCATGGTTGTACTTGCCCAAGAACCAGCCCCACCACACATAGCCCAGACTCACGTAGATTGTACCCCTACCCAGTTGGACAGAGAACCAGCTACACCCCTTCTAACCCCAACCCCAGCAGATAGTAACCCAGTTCCCGTTGACACAACACCGTCTCCACCAGAGAGCACCCAAACACGAGCAGTTAGTAAGGCAACTGCAATGCCCAAAGCACGACGACCACCACTCCAAACCCCAAGTCAATGCTTAAAGCAGAAGAAGAATTGTTCTCAGGTCAGGTTCCGTAGCTATGGTTCATACTACTTTGCTCTTGCATCACTGTATTTACTCATACCAACTAATTTCAAATTTGAAGGATGCAATTGAAACTCCAACGACACAACATGTATGTTTTAAACCTATTTCTTTAACGTGTTTGCTGTTGTAACTTCCTCTATGTTGATTCTAGTTTCAACTGAATAAACAGTGATGTTCTCATGGCATGCACATTACAAGTGTTGTTATTGCTGTGTAGTTTCCCACACTTATATTCTGTCTATGCTACTTTGTCTTAAATAGATATGATTTGAACTATATCTATCTTGATTTGGCAACATAAACTAGAATGATATAGACCATACAGTGACCATACTACATAGATATATGTTTGTTTCATGCTGTTATCCTGTCCACCTTACTACTGAACTGGTTTACCAAAATAAGTTTCATATACTACATTGTAAACCTGTGATGTGTTTGTTTGTTTCTGTCGGTGAGAACGACACCTATGGGATCAATGGGATCCCTACTCTGGTCGGCAAGTGCGGGGTTGCGAGAAGAGCAGGTCTAAGAGCCAGCACAAAGGTCGTTTACCCAGGCTCAGGCCGCGGAGATCGCGTAATACCCTAGTCCTACTTTCGTGTGTATATGAATGTTCTTGAGCTAGCTATTGAGCGTGACTTGCTCAAAGAGCCAAATCCCTCTCCGGTACGCCTCGGGCTTCCTTTTATAGTCGAAGGAGGCTCCATAGTGGGGCACAAGAGGTGGAAAGGGTACAGTAGCTATGTTTATCTCTTGTCATTACGGGACAAAACACATTAAATGGGCCCCTTAGGTGTCCCCCTACTTTATCACCGCCTCGCCCTGCTTCGACGCGCGTCCAGGCCAGCGAGGCGGGCAGCGTAAGCTAGCAGGCTACTAAGCTGGCATGGTGGCGGCGCCTTCACGAAGATCTGCATGCTACCACACGGGTGCTTGCTGAGTTGGCCTCGGGAACGCACGTCGCCACGCAGGTGCCCGCCTAGCTGGTTGGGCTGGCAGCTGCATGGGAACGATGATGGGGTTTTGGTGCACGCGGGCCTGGCCGTGGCCTCGTTGATGTCCTTGACAAGGGTCTTGCCGTGGCACTGCGGTCGTCCCCGACAAGGATGTTGCCAGAGGTCTCGTCTTATGGTCTTCATCAGATTCTATGTGTGTAATGATCTTCACAAAGATCTGCATGCCACCATGGAGGCGCCTCCCGAGCCTCGGTTCCAATGTGGTTGATGGTGTTGGAAACCTCAGGCTCAAGGGTGGCGCGCTTTGCTGGTGCTGGGGCAGGTTGCCCCTTCAAGGCCCTTGCCGGGGCCGCGGAGGCCGCCCTGGCAAGGGTCTTGCTGGGGGAGTCCTCCTCGCCCTCTTGCTCTCCGTGTCTCTGTCTTGGCATTGTCTTGATCATCTCATGGCTTTGTCTTCCCTCACCTGTCCTGCTAGGTGTGGTCGTGGGCGTGGCTCTGACTGCCCATGCACAGGTAAAGGGGTACAAAGTAGAACCCCTACTTCTGTACACCGACAGTTTCTGTTTTAGAACGCGGATAAAATATTGGAGAAGAGTACCCCATTATGCAATGGTAAAGTAACTAATGCAGATAAGGTTCAAGATAGTGAGACATCCCTGTTGGTCTCCAAGAAAGCTGATAAAAACTATATTGAAGACACTGAGACAACCCCAAAGTCCTGTCTTGATGTAGTGTTCGAGTTACTGGCTACTACTGCTGGCACCAGCTCTTCGAACTCGTTGCCTGAATCAGTTCGGCTTCTTGAGTCTCAACTTCAAGTTGAAAGAGATCGATCAGATGTTATGCGACAGCAAGCCGAAGGACTGAGGAAGTCCCTGCAGAATTCAGATGCATACTTTCTGGTGCAACAGCAAGTGCTGGAGGATTTAAGCGCCAAACAAGAGAAAGTTAATAAGCTTGCTAAGCATCTTGCCAGCATTATGGGTACCCAGGATATTGTTTCTTGAGATCTTTTGAAGTGGTTTCAGTTCTGGACTTGTTTTGCTGCAGCGTTTATATGCTGTTGTGTTCCCTATATTTGCACTGGTGGGGAACTTTGATGCCCAGTGGATGTAATATGCGTAATAGCCGTGATAGCCTAGCGTAAGTTGCTTGCTTATTTATTTCCTTATTGTCTTGTTTATTTCTTTGCTTGTAGTCAGTGCAGTTAATTTTCCGCAGTTTGCTAGTGGTCGCAATAACCTATTTTTTAAAACTAGGCCACAATAACCATGGGCTACATATTTACTGTAGTTACCATTTCCCTCCTATGGGCCGTAGAAACAATGGGCCTTCTATGGGTCGTATAAAGAATGGGCCTTATACGGGTCGTAGACACAATGGGCCTTCTACGGGGCGTATCATCAATGGGCCTTCTACGGGCTGTATCATCAATGGGCCTTCTACGGGTCGTATGATTGGTTGGCCAAACATGGGCCAATAGCAGACCGCATTATGGACCTAAACAGGCTAGAGTTGGAATCGTCCATTCATGCGCCGACCATAACGGGCCATCGTTAATTGACCGTATTTGATGACGCTATGAATACAGCCCAATGTATTAACGGGCCACAAACGGGCCGACTATA
This sequence comes from Triticum dicoccoides, assembly GCF_002162155.2. Taxonomy (NCBI): domain Eukaryota; kingdom Viridiplantae; phylum Streptophyta; class Magnoliopsida; order Poales; family Poaceae; genus Triticum; species Triticum dicoccoides. Next base: position 362,678,011 of record NC_041393.1, on the reverse strand, counting down.
ACCTCGGGCTGAATTTGGCCCACAAGCAGAAAATGACAGTAACGTCCGTAAGAAAACGAATGCTCGAAATGAGCCCAAGAATAAATGGGCCCTAAGAAGGCCGAAAGATAATGATGTGGACCAGATCATGACCATGGCATGCAAGAGTGAGGTTAATGCTAGCACAAATGCTGAACCATTAGAGCATCCAAAGGAAGACAAGGGAAAAACCATTATCTTAGTTGGGAAGCTTCCGGTGCCTATTTTGGGAGAAATGACACATCAGATTTCCAGCTGCAACTTCCCACCTAAACCTAATTAATTCTGGAAGTCTCTAGCACCTTATAGAGGCTGGAAAAGATGGTCTTAGAAGTCAGCTTTCATTCAAAAAAAATGGTGCATCATTTGAGATCTTGAGTCAAAAGTTGTGCAAGTTTCCATGCAAGCTGTCCAGGAATTTATTACAGCGCGAGGCTCAACAAGTTTGCTCCTGCTACAGCTTGGGGCTCACAAATTTATCCTTCTTTTTGAGTTGTTTTCACACCTAACTAGTGGGTGCTTCTAGTATAAATACTCCCCAGCTGTTCCATGTGAGGGGGGATGAGATTTCTGAGTTTATGTTTGTAGACAGCCGGTGAGGTTGTGTTGTGCTGTGAGCACTAGTATCTTTGAGTGTTAGCTCGTGTGTGTGGATTGGAGGGCCTGTCCTCAATTCATATAGGATCCTTGTGGTTCCCTCTTGTGATTCTTCATAGGTTCACAAGCTTCATGGTTTGGGTTGCATCCTTGTAAACCAAGCTAATTATCCGCTGCAATTTATCTGAGAGTGTTTCCTCTTTTTCTTGCCACTTGAGAGAAACAAAGTGTGTTGAAACAAGTATCGAGTGAGTTTGTTGCTGCACTTTGTGAGTTCTTTGGCACCGTGAAAGATCATTTCTGAGGCATCCCGCATCAGATAACATGGGCTGGAAATGGCCCAACGGAATAACGAGGCGTTAATGGGTATAAAGTGATACACTGTTCATTACGGGCTAGTTTGACCACGAGCCATTAATGGGTATAAAGTGATACACTATTCATTACGGGCAAGTTTCACCATGGGTCATTAATGGGCCAAGAGTTACAAAGGGCCTCATATGGGCCGAAAGACGTCATGGGCCATACATGGGCCGGAAGTTAAAACAGGCTGGAATCATATTGGACGGCCCAGATGATGCTACTGGGCCTAATTCGGATAGGTCGTAACGGGCCCTGGGTTAGCGGGCTGTAAATGGGCTATATGCGAACATGCCGTTAACAAGCTTTCCATGGGCTGGCCCGCCACCTTTTGACCAAGTCAAACGGGCCGGCCTTTTCACAGGAATGGGCCTCTGTTGGTTCGTGCCACGTGTCAACGTATCATAAGCGCCTTTTGTCCAATGAGTGGATGACATCTGTCCCAACGGTGAGCCGACACGTGTTTCCTCCAGCCAATGATGATTTTACACGTGGAAAATCCACATTGGTCGGGGCTGTTAATGGGTTATCGGATCCAAAATGGGACTGATAGCTTAACGGCGTTCCGTTATGGTGGATGCCACATGTCGGTCACCCTTGACGAAAGCACTTCTGTGATGCGAGATTTATTGTGATGGAAGTGGAAACTTCCGTGATGATAATTTTGGTAATGTCATGGAACACTTCTACGACAGAACAAATATGACTATCTTGATTCTGTCATAAAATCGTCATGGATGTACATGCATGACAAAAAACGTGACCTACTGTGACAAACACGTATCATCACGGAAGTGTATTTTTTTGTAGTGCTCTGCCTCCGGAGTCCATTTCATTGGACCCGCCTTTTTCCAAATTTTGAAAAAGGGGAGGGCGCGCTTAGCAGACTTAGAGATAAACCTACTCAGGGCGGCAACGCAGTCGGCAAGCCTACGGACGTCCTTGACTCGTCGGGCGCCTCAATCTGCTCAATGGCTTTGATCTTGTCGGGATTCGCTTCGATTCCACATTGAGACACAAAGAACCCAAGAAGTTTGCCAGATGGGACGCTGAACACACACTTCTCTGGGTTAGGCTTGAGGTTGATCTTGCGCAAATTCGCAAAGGTTTCCTCCAGGTCCTGCATGAGCGTGGCGTTGTCTTTGGTTTTGACTATTATATCATCCATGTATGCTTCCATATTTCTATGGAGTTGGGGCTCAAAGCCAATCTAGACTGCTCGGGCAAACGTTGAACCACCGCTCTTCAACCCGAAAGGCATCCGTATGAAACAGTACATACCAAATCGGGTGATGAACGCGGTATTTTCTTCATCTTCCTTCATCATGAAGATCTGATGATATCCTGAGTAAGCATCAAGGAACGACAGCAGGTCACACCCAACAGTGGAGTCCACTATCTGGTCGATACGTGGCAATGGGAAAGGATCCATTGGATAGGCTTTATTGATATCAGTATAGTCGATACATAGCCTCCACTTCCCATTCGCCTTACGTACTACTACTGGATTGACCAACCACGTCGGGTGGAGTACTCCCTTGACCAAGCCTGCCGCCTCCAACTTCCTGATCTCCTCGATGATAAACGCTTGTCGCTCCAAAGCTTGCTTTCTGACCTTCTGCTTGATGGGCCGTGCATGGGGGCGGATAGCAAGATGGTGCTCAATCACCTCCCTGGGAATGTCGAGGATGTCATATGCTTGCCATGCAAACACGTCGACATTCGCCCGTAGGGCGACGAGCGCGCTTTCCTATTTGTTGTCAAGGGTGGAGCTTATGGTAAAAGCTTCACCCGTGCCATCTTCCTTGATGGACACCTTCTTGGTTTCCGGCGGGGCCGCCTTAGACTTCTTCCTCTTGCCGGTAGAGCTCTCTGGCACGTCCTCAGCGGGAACACAACACTCCGAAGAGGCGCTTTTGCCAGAGTGAGTGCAGGAGCCCTTACCGGAGCCAGGAATCTTGCTGGCGGCCGAGGCCTTGCTGATCTTCTTCTCGGCGGCGGGAGCAGGTGCCTTGGCGGTAGACACTGCAACCGCCTCTCGGTAGAGCTGATCGACGCAGATGAGCGCGTCCTTCTTATCGCATGTGATGGTGATGATGCTCATCAGGCCAGACATCTTCAGCTTGTTATATGTGTAGTGCGATGCCGCCATGAACTTGGCCAGTGCTGGGTGGCCAAGGATCCCGTTATATGGCAACGGGATCTCGGCAACATCAAAAACGATTCTCTCTATCCTGTAGTTAAGGTCACCACCTAACGTGATTGGTAGCGTGACCTTTCCCTTGGGTTGGCTCCTCCTCGGATCGATCCCTTGGAACGTACCCATTTCCTCAAGATCTTCATCAGGGATCTGCAGCCTCTTGATCACGTTGGGCGAGATCAAGTTCATGCCGGCCCCACCATCAACTAACATCTTCGTCACCTTGAGGTTGTGTATTGTTGGCGATACCAACAACGGCAAACACCCGACCCTAGTTGTGTCATCAGGGTAATCCTCGGCGTCGAAAATGATAGGCGTGTGGGACCACCTTAGCGGCTTCTGGGCGTCGACCATCGGTTCCGTTGCATTAATCTCACGCGCCCACTGTTTTAGTTGGCCTTGGGAAGAAAGCAACGAGGCACCTCCGTCAACACACATGACTTTTGTTGCCTTCTGAAACTCATCCTCGGTGGATTCGTCATCATCCTCGTCATCGTCATCCTCCTCTTTCTTGTTGCGGCCTCGAGCGGGCCTCTCTTGTTGCCTTTCCTTGTGGCCGCGCCCTCCTCGGCCGCGCGCTTCTTACCGGATCCTTCAGCGCCTCCTTGGCCCTTCTCCTTGTATTGTCTCTTGTACTCAGCCCTTTGCTTCTCCATCAACAGCTCCACTTGGCGGCAGTTCTCGAGGTCGTGGCCCTTGGTACGATGAATCTTGCAGTACTGCTTGTCGGAGCCCTCTGACTTGCCGGCAGCTGCCAAGGCCCGGTAGGCATTGCACCCGGCAATCTCCTTGCCGAGGACATCAACCCTGGCTTTCTTGGCGGTGTCGGGGTCACCGGATTCCTCGACGGTGACCACGATCTTTCCATTGCACTTCCTGTTACGTCGCCGGCCGTTCTTCGCTGAAGCGATGATGTCTTCGTCTTTAGAGGCACTTTCCATGTCGACTTCTTCGCCGGGGTACTTTCTTCCTTCCTCAGCTCGAGCACACCTGTCGGCCAGAACATACAGTTCGACAACATCTGCAACCTTGTTCATGGCCAGCTCTTCACGCATCTTACGATTGCGCATGTTTTGATGGAACACGCTGATGACAGCGGCGGGATGAACATTGGGGATGTTGTACTGCACACGACTGAATCTTTGTATGCACTTGCGCAAGGATTCGCCGTCCCTCTGGGTGATCACGTGCAAATTGCTCGCCTGTCCAGGAGCTACGTGGCCACCCGTGAAGGCACCAACAAACTCGTGGCACAAATCGGACCAAGAAGAGATGGAGTCTATCGAGAAATGCATCAACCATGACCTGACGTTGGGCTTGAGCACCAACAGGAAATAGTTGGCGAGTACCTTGTTGTCTTGTGCTCCGGCAGCTTGCATCGCAATGGTGTAAACGCTCAGGAACTCTGACAGGTGGGTCTTGCCATCGTACATCTCCGAGACCTCCGGTTTGAACAAACGGGTGTTGGGCCACTGGAACTGTCGCGGCTCATGGGTGAACGCTGGACAGGTTATTTCATAGGGCAAATCGCCACTGTCCCCTGGCGCCGGCTTGTACGCAGTAGGCCCAGCACGCCTATCAGATTAGTGACGTGCCTCTCGTCGCCGCTCGATAGTAGTCCATCTGTCTTCCTTGAGGCGCTCTCGAACAACTTGGTGTTGGTCACGGTGCGTCCATGGTTCTGATGACGCCATGGACACGTTATCACGGGTGTCAACCCGACGGGACGGCCGTGGTGGAGGGGAGTGCACTGTGGTCGCGGCGCCTCCAACCCTTCCACTGTCCATACGCGTCGGCTCATCAGTCCGGCGCCACGAGGGACTTTCTTCCCGGTGGCCATCCCTGTTGGCGTGGTAAATAAGGCTTTGAATGGCAGCCCTCCACTCTTCTTGCTTCTCCAAGGCAGGAGGAAAGTCGAGGAGTAGCTGCGCTCGCGAGAGTGTGGGTGGCAACGACAAGCGTGAGGAATGGGAGGAACTTGAACATCTAACTATGTTAGAAGGAGTCCCATAATGATTCCGCGGCCGAGCGCCCTTTTCGCCAACATCGTGGCGTGCATGTCGGCTCTACGCGTCTTGAGAGTGACGCTGAGGTCTCTTGTCGCGGCGACGCCCGGGGTCTTCAACATCGCGGCGCTGTTCGTCGCGCAGGAGCTGAGAGGACTGCGACGCGTGCACTGGCGGGTTCGTCTTCCTGCCCTTGGAGGTCCCCGCGCCACCCGCGGGTAGCGCAACTCCATCCTTGGGCGTGGCGGCGCACCAACCGTCCTCGCCGCTGCGGAGGACGCCGCTCGCCTGGCTTCTCGTATTTGGACGGATGTGGACGATCTTGATCTCCTCCAGCACTGGCATCCGCCACGTCACCCATCCGTGCAGGTGCGGGCGGAGCGGCTTTGGACGGGCCGATCGCTGCGATCATCTTCTTCTTCGGCGCCATGGCGATGAAGGGACTATTATACTAACCAATAGACCAAATTCTCACAACTAAGGCCCCCTGCCTAGCGCCAAAGATGTAGGGGAAAATGAACACCTATGGGGTCACAAGGATCCCTTCTACGTTCGGTGGGGGATTAGTTGCACGAAGGGAAGGTCGAGCCGTTAGCATTCAGGGGATTTTTACCCAGGTTCGGGCCGCAAGGATGCGTAATACCCTAGTCCTACTTGTCTGGATATATGTGTTCTTGAGATTTTGAACTAGCTATGATGCGAGCATGGTCCAAAAGTCTGAATCCTCTCTCTGTATGCCTTGGGCCTCCATTTATACATAAAGGGGTTGCCACAGTGGCACACAGGAGGTGGCAAGCTACAGTGTACGATCTTATCGCTCGGCAACGTAGGGCAAACACATTTAATGCGTTGCCTACATGCCCTCTTGCTTTATCGGGGATGGTAACAGAAGCCATCCCGTCCATCGCCGCTCCTCCTTGCTTCGACATGAGTCCATGCTAACGAGGCATGCAGCGCCATGCTAGCTAACTAGTTGCTGTGTTGGCACAATGATAGAGCCTCCACGAAGATCTGCATGCCGCCACACAGGTGCGTGCTTAGTTGGCATGCCGATCGTTGCATTGGAGTAGTGGTGAGGTGGCGAACCCTTGCTGAGCATGGGTCTGTCCGTGACCCAGCAATCGTTCCCGGCAAGGCTTGCTGGGGGCCTTGGAGTCATCCCCGACAAGGGTCTTGCCGGGGGTCTTCGTCTTCTGGTCCCACGTGGACCCGTGGGTTGTCAATTTTTATGTCGATCTGCATGCTACCAAGCATGCGTTCTCAGATCTTGGTCTTAACGTTGTCGATGGTATCAAAGCTCTCAGCCTCAAGGGTGATGGGCTTGCTGGTGCTGCATAGGTTGCCCCGGCAAGGGTGTTGCTGGGGGAGGTCCAGTTCGCCCTCTGCTCCTTGTGCTTCGAGTATCTATCTTGGTAGTCTTTTGTGTTTTATCTTCCTCTGCCTCGCCAAGCCCTGCCATAGGTGTCGCTGCGACCGCCCGTGCACAAGTAAGGGGTACAGAAGTACCCATACTTTTGTACACCGACAGTTATCATTTGGATTAGGTGTTGGATATTGCTCTGACTTGGATCATAGGTTGATAGATGATGTCAGAGTATTAGTTATTGTAGGTATGCTTTGGGGATAAATTCCATCATTAACTTTGTCAGGTGCCACCGAACGGGGCTTTTCCAGTGCAACCACATTTGCCTTTATGGGAAGGCCCTAATGCAATCCATTGAGATGTCTCTTGCCGGTGCCTCCAACGAGGGAAGGTTATGGGGGCGCGCTACCCTGATCAGGTAGGCGGACAAAAGCTTTGTGTGCCCGTAGTTGGATATGGCCCTTTTTGTCCCCGTTTGGGACCGTTCATGTTTTGCCACGACAGTGGCCATTGGATTTCACGAGTTGACATCGGGGCAACCCAGGACTGAACCAAAAGGGGGTGTCGGTCGGAGTGGCCGGGAGAATGTCATGGCAGTAGACTGGTTTTGTCAGAACGCCGTTGGTCCACCCGAATGGGAGAAAGAGGCCATGGGTTCTGTGATGTGGGTACAGTGTGCTAACCTCCATAGAGTGCGTGTGTTTAATCTATCGATAGCCGTGTCCTCGATCATGGGCACAGTTTATACTAGGTCACACTGTTCGATCAACACTCACATGACGGAATGACTTATAGTTGACTTATATGTTGATGATGTGATCAGTAACCACTTGGGAGGATGACGATGATGATGTTGGGATGGTCTTGAGGATGATCGTTCAGTTTGTGATGTGGTCACGAGGTGATCATGTGGATGTTTTGATCACGGTGTGATCATGTGGATCACGAGGTGATCGAGATGGTACATGGCTTGGCCAGATAGCCGAGAGTGAGATGGTTTTTGAGATCTAAGATGTTGGTTCACCAGTATGTTAGTAGTTTCATATCATGCTTAGTAGTTGCTTTCGCATCATGTTAGTTGTTAATTTAATTAACCTGTTTAATGCTGTGTTGTTGTTTTGCCTTGATGCTTTTGGTTGTTGTTAGCTTGCAAGTACATTCAATGTACTGACCTGGCGTGTCACACTAGATTGTAGGTGATGTTGTGATTGATTGTTTGTCAAGGTTTCCGTGCGTGCGAGCTAGATCATGACCCAACCATAGTCCCTTGGGAGTGGAGTTCACCACCTTCGTCGTTGTTCCATTGCTAGAAGTGTTCCCCTACTACGACTTGTTTCGCTGCTAGCGTAGAGCAAGCATGGCATTGCTGGCATAGTGTCGCCATGCTGATGTGTTCCTTTGTAACATCAAACCCTTATAGTTATCCTTTGTAATAAGAGCTGATTTGTTCTATGTCAAGCAGTGTCGTATTCCAGAAGACTTCACCTCAATCTCTGGGCTGGAATATGGGGCATTCCGGTCTCTCTGAGCCGGGATGCCATAAGGCTTGGTATCAGAGCATGTTTGATTGTAGGATGTCCTAGTTAGCGCCAGCGGTAGTAATCAGTAGTATAGGGTCTGCCTTGTTTGTTTCATTTGGTTGTTGCATTTGTTTGTTGCATAGCATGCATATAGACTTATTATTTGTTGTTAATGGTTTATCTTGTGAGTGTAGCTGGCATCGGTTCAGATCCAGTATAGCTCAGTCCCCTGCATCCCTCCGGTTTTCCTTTCTTGCATGTTCTTCAGTGTTTGGTGTCATTTCTGTTCCAGCAGAGCGATGCCAAGTGATCCCGACAATGTTTTCAGGAATGGTGCTCAGGTATCACGCCGATCTTTTCATTCCAGCTATCCCTATAGTTCCGGCGGTCGACCGGTTGCTACCCCAAAACACACCTTTTTGTTGCATTGGCAACCCTTGCTGATCTTAGTTATCAAGAAAGGGAAGTGTCAGCTGACTCAGCTTTCCTTGTTATCCTCTTCCATGGACGAGTACGGATCCCTTTTGCCCACTTGATAAAAATGTGATCGCGACATTCGTGTCCCGCTACATGGTTACCAAGTACCTCCTTACCTCCGGCATCGAACCGACATCGAACTCGCAGAAGCAGCAAGGATATAAAATGATGTGCCATCAATGCCACAATTGTCCTTCCTGCTGTAGGTTTACTCGGGCCGGCTCCAAGTATTGGGCAGAAACCATGTGCCACCCCAAACATGTTACAACTTGGCTCATTTTTCTTTGAGATTTCACCAATCAAGCCAAAGAAGGACACGGTGAAGCCAAACTTCAGGACTCCGCCAAGGTGAATTAGTGTTGGGCTTTTCATGTACAATGAATTTGTCCCAAGCGTGCAAGCAAAGAAGTTTATTTTAGTTTAGGCTCATGATCAGCGTGGCCAGAGAGATTAATTAGTTTCAGAGTTAAAGAGTATTAGTTTAGAGAAGTCATCCACATACAAGTTACTTGGTTACCTTAAATAAATGTATCTCTCCGAGATGTAAAGGGAGAGGATCATTTTTTTGTTAGTTTCGGTTAGAGTTTTACATGGACGTATGTATGGCTGGTGGGAGTCGCCTTGTATTAAGGTATCGTGAGTTGGATAAAGGGGTCAGTTTTTTGAAAGTGGAATAAAAAAATACTAGAAAACGCCTCACGACGAGGGGCACCCAAGATGCGTTCTTGCGATTCTTAGGATTTCGTTGTTGTTGTGCCTGTGTTGATCTCGTATCAATATTCGGTATAAGTATACTCCTTTGGCTTCTTGCTATCTTGGTTGGATCCAAAGGCTTCTCCTTTTCTATGCCTGTTTGTTTTTCTGCGACTGTTGTTGCCGCTGTTCATTATTATTTTGCAAGCACCGTGAAGGATCGGACCAACCAGCCACTCGTCGGCTAGTTGAGTCGTATCAAGTGGTCTCAGAGCTAAGGTTGGTCATGATACTGCATTGATCAAGATGTCAAACTCGGTCAACAAGGGCGGCGAGGTTGCAGCTGATTCTGAGGAATTTGTACACCCAGTGTATGCGGATGATATTCCCCAAAATATTCGGGATGGTTTTGACCACACATGCAATTAGATCAAGCAATGCCATGATGCGCTCGGCAAAAGGATAGATGTCCTGATCACTCGATTCGATGGTTTGGCAGACATCATCAATACGATGATGACGAATTCTGCACCACCATAGGCTGGTCCGGCTGCTCCATTGTGTTATGCACCACCAGCTCGCGATGGACATGTCGGCGTGTATGATTGTCGTTTGGAGGCACAACCTCATGCTGGAAATGATGGCGTCGGCGATGGAGTTGACCATGAGGCGGGGTATGCACCATGACCATGACACTATGAGCTCCATCCTGAAAGTTCCGCTCGTGGCGGAGCGCATGATCGTGTGGGTCAAGCTGCGCGTGTTCCTTTGGACGATGGAATTGGGCGTATAAAAATTTCAATTCCTTCGTCCTCCGGCCGATGCGAACCAGAAGTGTACCTAGAGTGGGAGATGCGTGTTGATCAATTTTTTTATGCCCATCATTATAGTGAAGAGAAGAAAGTTCAACTTGCTGGAATTGAGTTCACCGGTTATGCACTAATTTGGTGGAATCAAAATTTTCGGTCGCGACATCGTCCGATGACTTTGCGAGGGATGAAAGAATTCATGAGGCGATGTTTTGTTCCTGAGCATTTTTGAAGAGATATGTACAACAAGTTGCAGTGGCTCTCTCAAGGTATTATGAGTGTAGATGAGTATTACAAGGAGATGGAATGGCTTATGATACGTACAGTGACAAGGGAGGATCAGGAGGCGGCCATGGCATGTTTCTTTAATGGTCTAAATATTGAGGTGCAGGATCATGTTGAGATGGTGGTCTACTACAACATACAAGATCTTGTGCACCAAGTTGTGCGTGCGGAACAACAGATTAAGCGACGCCAAGTCAGCATAGTTCCCAGTACCACTTTGAACAGATGGTGACGCTCGCAATATAAGAGTGAGATGTCAGTCCTAGATCTAGGAAAATGATGTCAAATCACTCTCATGGTTCTGTACAAAAGGATGCTTCAAAATTAGTTCCATCGAGGGTTGATTCTAGTGCGCAGTCTACCACACATACTAGTGACATTGAGTGTTTCAAGTGTGGAGGAAGGGGGCATATGAGGCGTGAATGTTCTAATGAGAAAAGAGTTTTGCTCACAAGAGATGGCTATGCATCCGCTAGTGATGACGAGGCAGCCTCTGACACTTCTAGTGAAAAAAAAACTAAAGATGCTGAAAAGGTGGTTGCCGGTTTTGAAGCTGCTAAATCATATCCGTCTTTGATGGTGCAACGCGTGCAAGAGCATCGCATTGAGGATAAGGGACAATGCTGGAACATTTTCGGTCTCAGTGCAAAATAAGTGACACCAATTGCAAGTTGATTATCGATGGTGGAAGCTACACCAATGCGGTCAGCAAGGAATTGGGGGAGTCTTTAGGATTACGTGTGTGGAAACATCCACAACCCCATCGTGTCGAGTGGATGCATCACACTGGAAAACCAAAGGTTACACACAAGGTGCGCATTAATTTTTTTATTGGCGACTATACTGATTTGGTGATATGTGATGTTTTGCCAATGGATGCATGCCACCTATTGTTGGGAAGGCCATGGCAATATGATCGTGGTGCCACACATGACGGGAGGTCCAACACTTACTCATTTTGGAATAATGGTAAACGACATGTGCTGCGACCAATGTTTGCTAATGCCATCAAGGTAGATGTTAATGCTTCTCCTCAGGAAAGGATTGCAACGCTTGTTTCGAAACCGAGGATGGCTTCAATTCAAGAGGGAGAGGATGATGTGCCCATCAATGCCACAATTATCCTTCCTGCTGAAGGTTTACTCGGGCCGGATATGAGTATTGGGAAAAAACCATGTGCCACCCCAAACATGTTACAACTTGGCTCATTTTTCTTTGAGATTTCACCAATCGAGCCAAAGAAGGACACAGTGAAGCCAAACTCTAGGACTCTGTCAAGGTGAATTAGTGTTGGGCTTTTCATGTACGTTGAAGTTGTCCCAAGTGTGAAAGCAACCAAGTTTATTTTAGTTTAGGCTCGTGATCAGCGTGGTCGGAGACATTAATTAGTTTCAGAGTTAAAGAGTATTAGTTCAGAGAAGTCATCCACGAACGAGTTAGTTGGCTACCTTAAGTAAATGTATCTCTCTGAGATGTAAAAGGAGAGGATCGTTTTTTTGTTGTTAGTTTCGGTCAGAGTTTTACACGGCCGTGCATACGGATGGTGGGAGTCGCCTTATATTAAGGTACTGTGAGTTGGATCAAGGGGTTAGTTTTTCGAAAGTGGAATAGAAAATACCAAAAAACGCCTCATGGCGAGGGGCACCCAAGATGCGTTCTTGCAATTCCTAGGGATTCGTTGCTTCTCTGCTTGCATTGATATCGTATCAATATTTGGTATAAGTCTACTCCTTTGGCTTCTTGCTATCTTGGTTGGATCCAAAGGCTTCTCCTTTCTACGTCTGTTTGTTTTTCTGCGACTGTTGTTGCCACTGTACATTATTATTTTGCAAGTGTCGTGAAGGATCGGACCAACCAACGACTCATCGGCTAGTCGAGTCGTATCATAGAAGATATGGAAGCTCAGCGATATTGCACTCTCAGTTGACTGCATTATGTTGGGAATATCTGCACGGTATATAAATGGTGTGACTAATCAAATATCAAGAGCAAGTCTGCATCTGTTATGCCCCTTTCGCAGCAATAATGATCAAACCAACAGGAAGATAATGCAAGCACAAGACCAATGGTACATTTCTGGTACAAGGTATGATTTGTATACAAGGTCTGATTTGACTTTGAATAAAAATTAGAAATATGCTATATTCTGAAAGGAAAGCCAAAATGTGCTATGACCAAGGAAGTCAGTCAAATAACTTTTATCATGAAAGTAACCAAACACACAGATATTATGGAATATGTATGGTATCCAGTCCAGCTATCACCATGAGAAGTTGTTGATATAAGAAGCTCAGACTTCCTCCACACGCTATCAGAAGAAGCTTATGATGCAAGGATCCTCAAATTTTTTCAGTACGATACGTGGATCGCTTCCCGTCCAAGATACCCAATCCTCCAATGCAAGGTACCTTGGTAAAAGCTTCTGACATAAGAAATTGAATCTTCCTCAACAAGCAATCAGAGGAGAAGCTTCTCAAGTACGGAACCCAGGCTTCTCCAGCACGATACCCAGACCATGTTTGGCGTATAAGCTATCGCGGCTTCTTCTGCATGCTACCCAGGCAAAAGCTTCAAGTAGAAGCTAACGAGTCTTCCTCAGCAAGCTACTCGGATGGCTTGTCTCGTAAGCCACTCAGTCCATGTCAGTACCACACTATTGCACTGCCCCCAGAGATTATACGATGAGTTGGCAGTATATGGCAGTACATATCAAGAATCAGATCAACAATTTTTTTGTCAGAAGTACAAATCAGTTAAGGCATATGTATGCTTCAGAAATCAAGTGTTCGACTACATATCTTTCCATCTATACAGTGAGATGTGTCCCCGGACATGCAAGTCACCCATTGAAGGATATACCCATGACCAAGCGAAGTTACCTAAGGAAGGTAAGGATTCAATAGAACTCATGAGTCATGCCCAACAAAGATAAGTAGAGATACGTCTCATATGGTGCAAGAATGAACAAGTGCCAAGGCCAATAACGCGGCATCAACAGTCTGGACAACAACTTCCAAGGTCATTGTCCCCGCATCTAACAAAGAAATCTCATGAAACCTTGTCACCCTTTTGTATGGTTGGCCTCAAGGACGAGCTTTGTACAACTACAAGCCCTCGAGTATATGTCATGCGCAAATCCAGGTTAGAAAACAAGCACAAGTAATGATGCCAGAAAGATTGCACTACCCACATTAATTGTTGCACAAAGAATCAAAGAAGCAGGTGGCAAAGCTATTTCAGTATGGTACCCTGACAAAGAAAATCATTAGCAGAACGAGAAACTGAAAGCAAAGGTATGATGATTTTTGCGGCCATCGGGGATTGGATACCAAAAACTGTTGGATGCCAAGATTCCATATGGATCCACAAAAACGTACCCTCAGAAGTCTACGCTATCCTCATGTTTCATTGACCCACTTGAAATGGTTAATGCGGGATATTACAGTCTATTCTGTCGGATCCAAGAGTTCCTCCGCAGTTTGATGTCGGCAACCATGTCAAAACACCCCACAGTCTATTGCCACAGATGGGTATACCGACAACATATGGGTAAGCGAAGAATCGAATAATCGCTTGGATCAGGTGTACCCACTTGCAAAATGAAGTGCACAGATAGTCTGTCAGCAAAAACATTTTTCCATCAGCATCTCTATCAGGCTAGTCTTGAAGTTTGAGGTATGCTACATCTACAAGCCCCTACTCCATTATATTGCTCATAATGGAAGGCAGTCGAATCTTTCATAAATATCTCATGCTCAAGCCAAAGTAGCAAATCAAGAGGAGTCAGTATCACTGTTGGACAGTCAGACCTCGTTAGAAGAGTGGCCATGATTCTTTGTACTGTTTGAACCCGGGAGACATGCAATTGTTTGGAAATCCTAATGGCCTTGGTAAAAGGTTTTTTCCCGACCAAAGGGAAGTCATTGTCAGCGTTCTGGGAATGGGGGTCCCCAGACTTGCCTGCCTGCGGCCTCAAGCATGGCTCGAGCAGTGGCCCAGTACGGCCCGTCTTCATCAACCCAAGTTCAAGACCCTCGGGAGGGGCCAAGCATCATGGGGCAGATGACACAAGGCTTCCTCAGGGGTGGCCTCTCACGTAATAATGAGTTGGGGTTGTACATGCCCCGGAGTCTCCAGAGTGCCGCCCTTGGACCTTGGGGCTCCCGCCCACGCCCAGTAGCAGCACTTAGCTCCGCGCTGGTGAGAAGACGTCGAAGACTAGACCAGGTGCCGGACGCGGCTTTTCATTTGCTTTCCGCGGTTGGCTTGTTGTCCCTTGATTGAACCTTTATTGGAGTTCCTTCTAGTGTTGTTTGCCGTCCTCCGCCCCTGTTCTCTGTCTTTGGGTTTTGCCTGGCTTGCTCTCTCTCTCTTTCTCGCAAGCCTCACGAGGGGGCTGCACGGGCACCCTTGTGAGCCTTTTCTCGCCTGGTTTTCACGAGGCTCCCTCGCTCAAGTTCATAGCAGGAGCACCCCTCCCAGTCCGTGCCTCACGGGCGTCGCGACACAAAGCGCCAGACCTAAGCTGGCCACCCTCGCGATCGAGGTTCGGAAGCTATTCTCCCAACTGATCTTTGCAGACCTTAAGACGCCCGGCGAGGCCTTGAGCAGGTACCTCGTGAGGCGAAAACTATGGCAAACATCCCGAGCTAAGTTGTTCCTACGTGCAAACACATAACCGCAACACCATAACATGACACAGGGACGATAAAAATAGCATGATAATTAGGGATCATAGTCTATTGCACGCCCCCACGGGGCTCCATACTTCTCTCTCTCTCTCTCAATGCAGGAAAGGGAGAAAAACAAAATAAAACGGCGCGCGCCCTGCGACAGCTCGTGAGGAGGGATCCGCACCGTCCTCCTGAGCTCAATAAGACTCCGCCTCGCGCTTCACCGGGGTGCGGTGATGGGACGACCCGCTACCGCCCTTGAAGCGGGCGTGGCGATGCTACGTCTTGAGCTTGCTTTGGTTTTCCTTGAAGAGGAAAGGGTGATGCAGCAATAGTAGCGTAAGTATTTCCCTGAATTTTTGAGAACCAAGGTATCAATCCAGTAGGAGG
The DNA here is from genome assembly GCF_002162155.2 of Triticum dicoccoides. NCBI lineage: Eukaryota > Viridiplantae > Streptophyta > Magnoliopsida > Poales > Poaceae > Triticum > Triticum dicoccoides. Next base: position 362,662,620 of record NC_041393.1, on the reverse strand, counting down.
CTCCTCAAAAGTCCCACACACCTACACAAACAAACAAGAACTCGCAACCAACGCAATAAAGGGGTTGTCAATCCCTTCACGGCCACTTGCGAAAGTGAGATCTAATAGAGATAATTTGATAAGATAAATATATTTTTGGCATTTTATAATATAGATTGGAAAAGTATAGATGCAAATAAAAGTAGATTGAAAGCTTATATGATAAAAGATAGACCCTGGGGCCATAGGTTTCACTAGTGGCTTCTCTCAAGATAGCATAAGTATTATGGTGGGTGAACAAATTACTGTCGAGCAATTGATAGAAAAGTGAATAAGTATGAGATTATCTAGGCATGATCATGTATATAGGCATCACGTCCGTGATAAGTAGACCGACTCCTACCTGCATCTACTACTATTACTCCACACATTGACCGCTATCCAACATGCATCTAGAGTATTAAGTTCATAAATAACAGAGTAACGCATTAAGAAAGATGACATGATGTAGAGGGATAAACTCATGCAATATGATATAAACCCCATCTTTTTATCCTTGATGGCAACAATACAATACGTGCCTTGCTGCCCCTGCTGTCACTGGGAAAGGACACCGCAAGATTGAACCCAAATCTAAGAACTTCTCCCATTGCAAGAAAGATCAATCTAGTAGGCCAAACCAAACTGATAATTCGAAAAGACTTGCAAAGATAACTTAATCACACATAAAAGAATTCAGAGGAGATTCAAATAGATAAACTTGATCATAAACCCAAAATTCACCGAATCTTGACAAACACATCGCAAAAAAGAGTTACATCGAATAGATCTCCAAGAAGATCAAGGAGAACATGGTATTGAGATTCAAAGAGAGAGAAGAAGCCATCTAGCTAATAACTATGGACCCCAAGGTCTGTGGTAAACTACTCACAACTCATCGGATAGGATATGGTGTTGATGTAGAAGCCCTCCATGGTTGATTCCCCCTCCGGCGGAGCGCCGGCGAAGGATTTAAGATGGGATCTCGTGGATACAGAAGGTTACACTGGTGGAAATAGTTTTTCATGGTCCCCTTTGATGTTCTCGGGGTACGTGGGTATATATAGAAGGAAGAAGTAGGTCGGTGGACGCTCGAGGGGCCCACGAGATAGGGGGGCGCGCCTAGTAGGGGGCACCCTCCACCCTTGTGACCGCCTCGATTGCTTCTTGACTTGCACTCCAAGTCCTCTGGATCACGTTCGTACCAAAAATCACGCTCCCGAAGGTTTCATTCCGTTTGGACTCTGTTTGATATTCCTTTTCTTCGAAACACTGAAATAGGCAAAAAAAAACAGCAATACGGGCTAGGCCTCGAGTTAGTATGTTAGTCCCAAAACTGATATAAATGTGTAAAATCAAGCCCGTAAACATCCAAAACGGGTAATATAATAGCATGGAACAATAAAAAATTATAGATACGTTGGAGACATATCAAGCATCCCCAAGCTTAATTCCTGCTCGTCCTCGAGTAGGTAAATGATAAAAACAGAATTTTTGATGTGGAATGCTACCTAGCATAATTCTCAATGTAATTTTCTTTATTGTGGCATGAATGTTCAGATCCAAATCATTCAAAATAAAAGTTCATATTGACATAAGAAATAGTAATACTTCAAGCATACTAATCAAGCAATCATGTCTTCTCAAAATATCATGGCTAAAGAAAGTCCATCCCTACAAAATCATATAGTTAGTCTATGGTTCATTTTCATCACACGAAAATGCTCCCATCTTATTCACCCCCGATGACAAGCAAAGCAATTGTTTTGTACTTAAATAAACTCAAACTTTTTCAACTTTCACGCAATACATGAGCGTGAGCCATGGATATAGCACTATGGGTGGAATAGAATATTACGATGGGGATTGTGTGGAGAAGACAAAAAAGGAGAAAGTCTCATATTGACGAGGATAATCAACGGGCTATGGAGATGCCCATAAATCGATATCAACATGAGGAGTAGGGATTGCCATGCAACGGATGCACTAGAGCTATAAATGTATGAAAGCTCAACAAAAGAAACTAGTGGGTGTGCAACCAACTTGCTTGCTCACGAAGACCTAGGGCATTTTGCGGAAGCCCATCGTAGGAATATACAAGCCAAGTTCTATAATGAAAAATTCCCACTAGTATATGAAAGTGACAACATATGAGACTCGCTATATGAAGAACATGGTGCTACTTTGAAGCACAAGTGTGGAAAAAGAGATAGTAACATTGCCCCCCTTTTTTTGGGCCTTTCCCTTTTTTATTTGGCCTTTCTTTTTTTGTCCTTTTTTTGCCTTTCTTTTCTTTTCTTTTCTTTTATTTGGGGACAACGCTCTAATAATTATGATCATCACACTTCTATTTTTTTACAACTCATGAATTAAAAAATCAAAACTAGAACAAGATATGACTCTATATGAATGCCTCCGGCGGTGTACCGGGATGGGCAATGAATCAAGAGTGACATGTATGAAAATTTATGCATGGTGGCTTTGCCACAAATACGATGTCAACTACATGATCATGCAAGGCAATATGACAATGATGATGTGTGTCATGATAAACGGAATGGTGGAAATTTGCATGGCAATATATCTCGGAATGGCTATGGAAATGCCATAATAGGTAGGTATGGTGGCTGTTTTGAGGAAGATATAAGGAGGTTTATGTGTGATAGAGCGTACCGTATCACGGGGTTTGGATGCACCAGCGAAGTTTGCACCAACTCTCAAGGCGAGAAAGGGCAATGCACGTTACCGAAGAGGCTAGCAATGATGGAAGGGTGAGAGTGCGTATAATGCATGGACTCAACATTAGTCAAAAAATCTCATATACTTATTGCAAAAATCTACAAGTCATCAAAAACCAAGCAGTACGCGCATGCTCCTAGGGGGATAAATTGGTAGGAAAAGACCATCGCTCGTCCCCGACCGCCACTCATAAGGATGCCCAATCTAAGAACACCTCATGTTTCAAATTTGTTACACAACTTTAACCATGCGTGCATGCTACGGGACTTGCTAACTTCAACACAAACATTCTTTAAATTCATAATCACCCAACTAGCATGACTCTAATATCACTACCTCCATATCTCAAAACAATTATCAAGTATCAAATTGATCATAGCATCCAATTCACTTCCTATGATAGTTTTTATTGTACCCAACTTGGATGCCCACCATTCTAGGACCAATTTTATAACCATAGAAAATACCATGATGTTCTAAGAGACTCTCAAAATAATACAAGTTAAGCATGAGAGACTAGCAATTTCTACAAAATTAAGCCACCGACGTGCTCTAAAAAAAATATAAGTGAAGCACTAGAGCAAAAATTATCTAGCTCAAAAGATATAAGTGAAGCACATAGAGTATTCTAATAAATTCCAATCAAGTGGGTTTCTCCCAAAAGGTGTGTACAGCAAGGATGATTGTGGTAAACTAAAAAGCAAAGACTAATATCATAGAATACGCTCCAAGCAAAACACATATCATGTGGCGAATAAAAATATAGCTCCAAGTAAAGTTACCGACAAACGAAGACGAAAGAGGGGATGCCTTCCGGGGGCATCCCCAAGCTTAGGCTTTTAGCTATTCTTTAATATCTTGTGGTGCCATGGGAATCCCCAAACTTAGGCTTTTGCCACTCCTTATTCCATAGTCCATCAAATCTTTACCCAAAACTTGAAAACTCCACAACACAAAACTCAACAGGAAATCTCATAAGCTTCGTTAGTGAAAGAAAGAGAAACCACCACATAAGGTACTGTAATGAACTCATTCTTTATATATATTGGTGTTAAACGTACTGTATTTAAAATTTTCTATGGTTCATACCCTTGCATACTAGCCATAGATGCATCAAAATAAGCAAACAACACACGAAAAACAGAATCTGTCAAAAACAGACCAGTCTGTAGCAATCTGTAACTCTAGAATACTTAAGGAACTCTAAAAATCCTACCAAAATAGGAAGTCCTGGTAAATTTGTCTATTGATCTACATAAAAAAGAATAAATGCAAAATCACGTTTCTGTGAATTACTAAAATTATATCCGTGCGTGAAAAGTTTCTGTTTTTCAGCAGAATCAAATTAACTATCACCATAGGTTATCCTATAGGTTCTACTTTTCACAAACACTAATTAAACATAAAAACACATTTAAACAGAAGGTAGATGCAAAATTTATTACTAAACATAAACAAAAACAAAAAAACACAAAAATCGGGTTGCCTCCCAACTAGCGCTATCGTTTAACGCCCTAGCTAGGCATAAAAGCGAGGATAGATCTAAGTAGTGCCATCTTTGGCACTCAATTCATAAGTAGCTTGCATGATAGATTCATAAGGTAATTTGACTTTCTTTCTTGGAAAGTGCTCCATGCCTTTCCTTAATGGAAATTGGAATCTAATATTCCCTTCCTTCATATCAATAATCGCACCAATCGTTCTAAGGAAATGTCTACCAAGAATAGTAGGGCAAGAAAGATTGCAATCTATATCAAGAATGATAAAATCTACAGGCACCAAATTTATATTTGCAACAATGAGAACATCATTGATCCTTCCCATTGGCTTTCTAATGGTGGAATCCTCAAGGTGCAAATTTAAAGAGCAATCATCAAGATCATGGAAACCTAGAATATCACATGAAGTTTTCGGATTCGTGGAAACACTAGCACCCAAATCACACAAAGCATAACACTCATGATCTTTAATTTTAATCTTTATAGTGGGTTCCCACTCATTATAAAATTTTCTAGGTATATAAACTTCCAAATTAAGCTTTTCATCATAAGATTGCATCAAGGCATCAACAATATGTTTGGTAAAAGCTTTATTTTTGACTATAAGCATGAGGAGAATTCACAACGGATTGCAACAAGGAAATACAACTTTCTAAAGAACAATTATCATAATTAAATTTCTTGAAATCCAAGATAGTGGGTTCAATGCTATTTAAAGTCTTGACCTCTCCAATCCCACTTTTACCAAATTTAGCATCAAGATCTAAAACCTCCGAATCATTGGGACGCCTTTTAACTAAAGTTGACTCATCTACAGTCCCATCATTATTAGGATTCATATTGAAAAACAAATATCTAATGGGGGACACATCAATAACTTTAAGATCTTCATCATTATTTTCATGGAAACTAGAAGAACACGCTTCTACAAAGCAATCTTTCTTAGCACGCAATCTAGCGGTACTTTCTTTGCACTCATCAATGGAAATTCTCATAGCTTTGAGAGACTCATTGATATCATGCTTAGGAGGAGTAGATCTAATTTTCAAAGAATCAACATCAAGCGAGAGTCTATCAACGTTCCTAGCCAAATCATCAACTTTGAGCAATTTTTCTTCAAGCAAGCATTAAAATTATTTTGAGAGATCATAAATTCTTTCACACTATTCTCAAAATCAGAGGGCATCTTATTAAAATTACCATAATAATTATTGTAGGAATTTCCATAATTATTATAGGAATTACTAGGGAACGGTCTAGGATTAAAGTTTCCTCTATAAGCATGTTACCAAAATTATTCCTACCAACAAAATTCACATCCATAGATTCATTATTATTCTCAATAAAAGTAGACAAAGGCATATCATTGGGATCAATAGGAGAACTATTAGTAGCAAACAATTTCATAAGTTCATCCATCTTTCCACTCAAAACATTAATTTCTTCTATAGCATGCACTTTTTTACTAGTAGATCTTTCAGTGTGCCATTGAGAATAATTAGCCATAATATTATCAAGGAGTTTTGTAGCTTATCCTAAGGTGATTTCCATAAACGTGCCTCCCGCGGCCGAATCTAAAAGATTTCTAGAAGCAAAATTCAATCCAGCATAAAATTTTTGTATGATCATCCATAAATTCAAACCATGAGTAGGGAAATTGTGAATCATCAATTTCATTCTTTCCCAAGGTTGGGAAACATGCTCATGATCAAGTTGTTTAAAATTCATAATATCGTTCCTAAGAGTGATGATCTTAGCGGGAGGAAAATACTTAGAGATAAAAGCATCTTTGCACTTGTTCCATGAAACAATACTAGTCTTAGGCAAACACGAAAACCAAACTTTAGCATGATCTCTAAGTGAAAACGGAAATAACTTCAATTTGACAATATCATTATCCATATCTTTCTTATTTTGCATCTCACACAAATCAACAAAGTTGTTTGGATGGGTAGCGGCATATTCACTAGGAAGGCCGGCGAATTGATCTTTCATAACAAGATTCAGCAAAGCAGTATTGATTTCACAAGACTCAACATCATTAAAAGGAGCAGTCGGAGTACTAAGGAAATCATTATTATTGGTATTGGAGAAATCACACAATTTGGTATTATCTTGCGCCATCACGACAAGTAATCCAACACACAAGCAAACAAAAAGGCAAGCGAAAGAGAGAGACAGGAGATTGGGAAAGAGAGGGCGAATAAAACAACGAAGACCTCCCCGGCAACAGCGCCAGAAATCCTTCTTGCTACGTCTTCAGCTTGCATTGGTTTTCCTTGAAGAGGAAAGGGTGATGTAGCAATAGTAGCGTAAGTATTTCCCTCGGTTTTTGAGAACCAAGGTGTCAATCCAGTAGGAGGCTCCTCAAAATTCCCACGCACCTACACAAACAAACAAGAACTCACAACCAACGCAATAAAGGGGTTGTCAATCCCTTCACGGCCACTTGCAAAAGTGAGATCTAATAGAGATAATATGATAAGATAAATATATTTTTGGTATTTTATAATATAGATTGGAAAAGTAAAGATGCAAATAAAAGTAGACTGAAAGCTTATATGATAAAAGATAGACCCGGGGGCCATAGGTTTAACTAGTGGCTTCTCTCAAGATAGCATAAGTATTACGGTGGGTGAACAAATTACTGTCGAGCAATTGATAGAAAAGCGAATAATTATGAGATTATCTAGGCATGATCATTTATATAGGCATCACGTCCGTGACAAGTAGACCGACTCCTTCCTGCATCTACTACTAGTACTCCACAGATCAACCGCTATCCAGCATGCATCTAGAGTATTAAGTTCGTAAAGAACAGAGTAACGCATTAAGAAAGATGACATGATGTAGAGGGATAAACTCATGCAATATGATATAAACCCCATCTTTTTATCCTCGATGGCAACAATACAATACATGCCTTGCTGCCCCTGCTGTCACTGGGAAATGACACCGCAAGATTGAACCCAAAGCTAAGCACTTCTCCCATTGCAAGAAAGATAAATCTAGTAGGCCAAACCAAACTGATAATTCGAAGAGACTTGCAAAGATAACTTAATCACACATAAAAGAATTCAGAGGAGATTCAAATATTTATCATAGATAAACTTGATCATAAACCCACAATTCGTCGGATCTCGACAAACACACGGCAAAAAAGAGTTACATCAAATAGATCTCCAAGAAGATCAAGGAGAACATGGTATTGAGATTCAAACAGAGAGAAGAAGCCATCTAGCTAATAACTATGGACCAGAGGTCTATGGCAAACTACTCACAACTCATCGGAGAGGCTATGGTGTTGATGTAGAAGCCCTCCGTGGTTGATTCCCCCTCCGGTGGAGCACCGACGAAGGCTCCAAGATGGGATCTCACGGATACAGAAGGTTACGGTGGTGGAAATAATTTTTCGTGGTCGCCTTTGATGTTCTCGGGGTACGTGGGTATATATAGGAGGAAGAAGTAGGTCGGTGGACGCCCGATGGGCCCACGAGATAGGGGGGCGCGCCAAGTAGGGGGGCGCCCTCCACCCTCGTGGCCGCCTTGATTGCTTCTTGACTTGCAGTCCAAATCCTTTGGATCACGTTCGTTCCAAATATCAAGCTCCCGAAGGTTTCATTCCGTTTGGACTCCGTTTGATATTCCTTTTCTTCGAAACACTGAAATAGGCAAAAAAACAGCAATACGGGTTGGGCCTCCGGTTAGTAGGTTAGTCCCAAAAATGATATAAATGTGTAAAATAAAGCCCATAAACATCCAAAACGGGTAATATAATAGCATGGAACAATCAAAATTATAGATACGTTGGAGACGTATCAGGCGATGCGGCGGCTGATCGCGGCCACCGCTGGAGGAGCTGTCACCAGAGGAGGAGCCGTTGAAGCTCGGTGAGCTGCAGGATGACACCAAGAGCGAGTTCGCCTTCACCCTCGTCGCGGCCGTCGCCAAGGCCAAGCACCTCGTCAACATCATAATCTTCAGGGCAACACCCAACGCGGCGGCCATCTTCTCCGAACACCCTCATGTAGAGGGTCGCGTCGCCATCGAACTTGAAGTGGAGGGTGCACCGCCGGCCCAGGCCACGCGCGCGGGCAAACGTCTGCCAGCCACGGGCCAGGGACATGTTCCCGGCAATAGAGATCTCCACCGCAACCCAGGAGGCCCTACTATAGCAGCTGTCCGCCTGCAGCCAGAGCCCGCCAGGGCCAGCGGTCGGCAGTTCACCGGCGAAGAAGCAAGGGAGCAGGAGCCAGTTGCCTGCCGGGTTGTTCGACCACACGACAAACTCCGGCAGCACCTCTGCCGAATGGAAGCACGGCCAGGGAGGCCGCGCAGCCACGACGTGCCTTCCTCCACCAACTGGGCTGCCCCGACATGGGCCGCCACTGCCCAGTGAAGGGCCACCACTGCGACCACGAGGAACTGCGACGGGAGTCGAGGGATGCTTGCGGGGACGACCACGACCACGCTTGGGTGGAGGAGAGCCAGGCCCTTCCTGGCGAGCCTTCCCCTTCTCCGCGGCTGAGAACCTCTTCGCGGGCCCCATGGGACACATCAAGCAATTAGAGCGAGGAAGAAGAAGGAGCAGGCGAAGCGAGAAGAGATGGACAACAGGGGCTTCCGCCCCTCCCCATTTATAGCCCAAGGAAGGCCAACAGCCAACCTCCATGATCACAGGTAATGATGACTCTTTTTGCATGCAGCAGGGACTCGTCAAATCGGGCAGTTGCCGAGGCAGCATGGGGAAGCGGAGACACCCACGTCCAATCAACCGACACGCGGCGACCAAGGCCGTAGGCTGTTGGGACTCCGCACTTACCCTTTGGCTTCGCTGCTAAGCCAAGTCCGAGCACGCCTTGGGACCAGGGGCTACTATCGGCGTTCTGGGAACGGGGGACCCCCAGACATGCCTGCCCGTGGCCTGCAGCATGGCTCGAGCAGTGGCCCAGTATGGCCCATCTTCATCAACCCAAGTTCAAGACCCTCGCGAGGGGCCAAGCCCCGCATGGCGGACGACACAAGGCTTCCTTAGGGGCGGCCTCATCAGGTAGGCTCGCGAGGAGGCAGAGAGATCAAGGCAAGGAGTACCTCGCGAGGTGCTCGTGACGCAAGCCATGACAATCAAGACCAGGCGGGCGCCAGCCTATGCAGTGTCCTCATTTCCTCTTTGGTGCAAAGGGGGCAAGCGCAGGCGCGGAGTACCGAGGCATCAGGCAAAGGTTTCCATATCGGTGCAACGAGACCAAGACCAGCAGAGCGGCAGGACGGAGATCAGCATGGAGCCCAAGACGGTGTCATCACCAGTGCCTTTGGTAGACGAAGACCAACTTTAGTCAGGATAGCTTGTACTAGTTGTCCCCCTTCAAATGGCCGTTGTTGGCTCCCTTCCCGCTCAATATTTGGGAAGAGGACCAAGGCCTCTATAAATAGAGATAGCCACCACAGTAGAAGGGGATCCGATCGGATCCTTCCCTAGTAGAACACCGCACCAGCTCAAGAACACCCCTCGTGAGGCTGTTCTTCCTCTGTACTGTTCATCATCAGCCCGAGAGGCAATCCACCACACCACACATTGGATTAGGATATTAGACCACAACGGTGGCCCGAACTAGTATAAACCTCGTGTCCCTTGTGTTGTTCATCATGCTAGCTTAGAATCGCTGCGAGGTTTTGGGGCATGAATCGGTAGGGAGAAGATCTTCGTGCGCACCCCAGAGTTCAAACCTTAAGGGTATTGTCGGAACCCGATATCGGACAGTCATGCCCAGAATATTGCCGACATATATGAAAGTATCAACATCAGAATAAGGCTTTGGTATATAAGGACAGATCAGTCAGAATTTGGGAAGGGTGAGGCAAACCACCCCAATGCAAGGTAAGAAAATTATATGAAATTCTGAAGGAACAACATATAAAGGAAATGGATACCCGAGTTGGAAACGGTGTCCTCAAGTCATACTTGTTCCCTGAGACCCCAAATCTCGAGGACGAGATTTCTTGAAGGGGGGAAGGTTTGTAACAACCTAATTTTTGGCCCTTTTCTTTTTCTTTTGATTTATTTGGGGTTTGCTCTCAATTTCTATTTGGAGCAGCTCTTTGGACTTGAAACCTAGGAGATCATCATTTCTTCTCCTCCCTAGTGGCTCATCATTCTCAAACTCATTCCAAGATCTTGCCATCATCCTCATCCTAGCCCACCTCTCAAATTCTTTCTTGGGGAAACATTCCTTTTCTATTAAAGGAATAACCTCATTTGCCCTAGGTTGTGGAGCAACCTATATTTCCATCCATCCAAAAATTCCCAAATAATTCTCATAAATTGTTTGGTTCATGTCTTGCTCAAATGGGTCAAAATCCTTCATTGGCCAGTTCAGAAATATTCCTCCAATATTCCTTTTTCTATTATGTCCTAAATGACATTTTGTGAAGGAAGTGCCATTTATCTTATCTTGTTTGCTCCCAAACTTTTTGGGCGTTCTTTTATGACCAAATAATTGCCTCATGCCGAAATTCAGCTCCATTTGCCTAGTGAATGTTCCTTAGTGAATTTTCAAAGTTTCTGTCAGACAGAAGCCATTGTGAAAGAAGTAATAGCTAGGAGTATCCAAATGAGTTGATGAGTTGTAATTTTGCATGCCTCTTCATGTGCTCATACCATTTCCCGCCTCCAATTTTCAACTCCATCCCTTCATCTATGTGAGCACAGCTTCAAATCTTTGATTCTGTTAATACTTTCAGGTTGTGAAGCAAGTATGATTTATATTGCTGCATTAGTTCTGAGAAATTACCAGATCAGGATCCTACCCAAATGACGTCTCTCCGCCAAAGTTGAGACATGTTCATCAAGCCATTTTCTCGCCAATACTATTGCAAGTTTCTGGACAGCGAGGATGTTTGTGAAGCAAGTACCGTTTTGGCAGGTCCAATTGGTATGAAACTTTTACATCATCTTCATATGTCCAAATAAATATGCCTTGCCAATTTTGAGCCCAAGTGGTTACTCTATGTGAGTGCATCATCCAAATACCTTATCTGGACCAAATATGCACTTACAAAGCAACTATGTTAAGTTGTGGTCCATTTCTCCTCAAACTTAACAGGATCATAGTCCTTCCTAACCAAATCACCCCAGACAACTCATTTGGCCCATAGCTCTTCTCTGTTTATCACTGTATCAAGATTCATTCTGATACAACAAAGTTTCAATGAGGCCTCACATACGTCCTTGGCTCTTTCTCTTGATCCATCAACTCCCACATCCTCTATGATGCAGGGACTCGTCACCAGACATCTCAGGGCAGACCCTCTTGTCCTCTTCATGCTGGGCATAGTGGTGACTGCACCACTGGCATGGCAATGCTCGCGCTTTGGCTGAATCAAGTGCGCTCTGCACGTCCGGACGCGTCAGGCAGGTCAGGGCCGGCGGCATTTGCGCTTCTGGGCTTGCCGACCTGACTCTGCTACTCTCACCCTTCGCCCTTCGCCCTCCTCCCCCTGCCCTCTCCGGAAGCGTCCTTGCCGGAGCTTGCCGACGCGCGCCCACAAGCTCTCTGTGCGTCACTTGACTCTATTCGCCCCCGCCCACTTGCTTCTCGTGTGCCCGTGTGCCTCTCACCAGTCGTCGCCACCCTCGCCGTGACGAGCACGACCATCACCGCAGTGGCCCGTGAGCCATGGCGGGCCAACACTCTAGAACCGTCCTCCCCCTCTATTTAAGGCCGTCCCGGGCGCGTTTCTCCTCACCTCTCATCCTCTCCATCACTCAGTCGTTACCGGAGCCACTCAGTAGAGCCAGGATGCCCTTCTTGCTCAAATTCAGCGAAGAGCTCCGTCACTAGACCATCTCCTCCTCCCACTCGCTCCAATCCATCCTAGTCCCTACCGAGTGCCTCTTTGAGCTCCTGGTGCCTTGCTGGTCCTACCCCACCCCTCCATTGTTCAGATGGTGGCAAGAATCCCCGATTCCACCGGCGCCCGTAGCTCACCTCCGCTGGGAGATGATGAAGACCACCCTCCAAGGAGCTGCTGGTACGGGCGTGACCGACGTAGTGCGCTCATTTCGTCCCCGTTGTCGCCCAGCTCCCCTGAGGCCTCTACGCTAGTGAGCCATCGCCGGTGAGTCATCGTCCCTCTGTTCCCCTCCCCATCCTTCTAAACCTGGCCGAAGGGCCCCATCGGTAAGCGACTCCACACGGGACCGAAGGGGTATGTAAGTGGAAATGCCTTTCCACTTTATGCCTTTGACGTCAACACCCCAGAGGTTTTCTGATTTTCTTTTAAAATCAATTTAAATCCAATTTTGACCACAGCTTTGACCATGAATAACTCCTAAACTACAAGTCCAAATGAACTGATTCTTTTTGCATTAGTTTTCTTTTGAGCTCCTCTATTTTATGGTAGAATTTGGTATTTTTCTCTGTTTTCTAGATTTTCTGGAAGAGAAAAAGGAATTATGGAGTATTTACAAAATCTTACAAAAATGTTTTGCAGTAGGTATTGTGTGCTTGATGAAGACTAGGAGCTTTCCACTTCTTCTTGAAGCAAGGCAAGCCACACCCTCCATTTGCAAGATTGCAATGCAATAATATGGTTTATTTAATTTAAATTTCTTAAATTATTGCATTAGTTACAAATGATCTATCCATGGCATTTCTTGGAGTTATCTTAATCTTGTTACTGCCATGGTATTGCTTGGATTTCTATGACTATTGTTTGCGGATGAGAATGACATGTTGACATTGGATTATTGGTGGCCATTATGATTATTTTCATGATGATAGTTGATATTATGTTTTGGAGTATGATTTTGGATATGATGCTTGCATGTGGATTTAGCTTGGTAGGTTGTGCTTGCTGTTGGAGTAGTAGTATTATCGTTCTTGGGTTCAGCAAGCTCTGAGTTATTTGGTTACCCTCGGAGAGTATGTTATGGCTATGTTATGGTTTGTATTAGGTGTTGGATATTGCTATGGCTTGGATCACATGTCGATAGATGATGTCGGAGTATCAATTATCGCAGGTATGCTTTGGGGATAAATTTTGTCATTAAGTTGGTCAGGTGCCACCGAACCGGGCTTTTCCAGTGCAACCACATTTTCCTTTATGGGAAGGCCCTAATGCGATCTATTGACATGTCTCTCGCCGGTGCCTCCAACGAGGGAAGGTTATGGGCGCACACTACCCTGATCAGGTAGGTGGACATAAGCCTTGTGTGCCCATAGTTGGATAGGCCCCTTTTTGTCCCTTTTTGGGACCGTTTTTGTTTTGCCACGACGGTGGCCGTTGGATGTCAGGAGTTGACATCAGGGCCACCCAGGACTGAACCCAAAGGGGGTGTTGGTCGAAGTGGACGAGAGAGTGTCATGGCAGTAGATTGGTTTTGTCGGAACGCCGTTGGTCCACCCGAATGGGAGCAAGAGGCCATGGGATCTGTGATGTGGGTACGGTGTGCTAACTTCTGCAGAGTGTGTGTGTTTAATCTATCGATAGCCGCATCCTCGGTCATGGGCACAATTCGTACTAGGCCACACCGTTCGATCAACACTCACATGACGAAATGACTTATAGCTGACTTATATGTCGATGATGTGATCAGTAACAGCTTGGCACGATGACGATGATGATGTTGGGATGATCTTGAGGATAATCATTCAGTTTGTCATGTGGTCACGAGGTGATCATGTGGATGTTTTGATCACGGTGTGATCATGTGGATCATGAGGTGATCGAGATGGTACATGGCTTGGCTGGATAGCCGAGAGTAAGATGGTGTTCGAGATCTGAGATGTTGGTTCACCAGTATGCTAGTAGTTTCATATCATGCTTAGTAGTTGCTTTCCCATCATGGTAGTTGTTAATTTAATTAACTTGTTTAATGCTATGTTGTTGTTTTGCCTTGATGCTTTTGGTTGTTGTGAGCCTGCTAGTACATTCAATGTACTGACCTGGTGTGTCATGCCAGATTGTAGGTGATCCTATGATTGATTGTTTGTCGAGGTTTCCGTGCATGCAAGCTAGATCGTGTCCCAGCCAGAGTCCCTTTGGAGTGGAGTTCACCACCTTCGTCGTTGTTCCGCTGCTACGAGTTGTTCTCCTGCTAGCATAGAGCAAGCATGGTATCACTGGCATAGTGTCGCCATGCTGATGTGATCCTTTGTAACATTAGACCCCTATAGTTATCCTTTGTAATAAGAGCTGATTTGTTCTATGTCAAGCAGTGCCATAATCTAGAAGACTTCACCTTGATCTCCGGGCTGGAATACGGGGCATTTCGGTCTCTTTGGGACGGGGTGCCACAAGGCTTGGTATGAGAGCAGGTCTGGCTATAGGACACCCTAGTTAGCACGAGCGGTAGTAATCCGTAGTATAGAGTCTGCCTTGTTTGTTGCATTTGGTTGCTGCATTTGTTTGCTGCATAGCATGCATATAGACATATTACTTGTTGTTAACGGTTTATCTTATGAGTGTAGCTAGCATCGGTTCGGATCCACTACAGCTCAGCCCCCTGCATCTCTCCAGTTTTCCTTTCTTGCATGTTCTTCGGTGTTTGGTGTCATTTCTGTCCCAATGGAGTTATACCAAGTGATCCTGACACTGTTTTCAAGAATGGTGCTCAGGTATCATGCCGATCTCTTAAATCCAGCTATCCCTATCGTTTCGGTGGTAGACGAGTTGCTACCCTGAAACACACCTTTTTGTTGTGTTGGCAACCCTTAATGATCTTAGTTGTCAAGAAAGGGCAATGTCATCCGACTCAACTCTCCTAGTTATTTTCTTCCATGGACGAGTATGGATCCCTTCCGTTTGCTTGATAAAAATGTGGTCGTGCCATTCATGTCCCGCTACATGGTTACAAAGTACCTCCTTGCCTCCGGACTAGTCAAGGTTGTTACCTTGCTAGGCCAGCACTTGGTGTAGCAATGTTTACACCAGCTTTTCCAAACATTGTTTCATCTTTGTGCACACCGTCACATCATGATTAGATCATAGTACCAGAGATCTCATGAGATTTGTGTGCTTAAGTAGGTGTGCATATTGTGTGGATAGCATATATGTGATATTTGTTGTGTGTGATTTGTATACCTTTTTATGCTTTTGTTTGTTTGAGCTATTTTATTTTCTTATTTTGGGCCCCAGTGTTACATTATTTCCCCCCTATAAAGAGTTGCTCATCAACCAACGCCGAACTCAAAGAAGCAACAAGGATATAAAAGGTATGGAAGCTCAACGATATGGCACTCTCAGTTGATTTGCATTATGTTGGGAATATCTGCTCGATATATAAATTGTGTGACTATCGGTGTTCTGGGCACGGGGGTCCCCAGACTTGCCTGCCTGCGGCCTGCGCCGTGGCTCAAGTAGAGGCCCAGTACGGCCCGTCTTCATCAACCCAAGCTCAGGACCCTCGCGAGGGGCCAAGCCTCGCGGGGTGGACGATGCAAGGCTTCCTCAGGAACGGCCTCACCAGGTAGGCTCGCGAGGAGGCGGAGAGATCAAGGCAGGGGTACCTCGCGAGGTGCTCATGACGCAAGCCATGACAATCGAGACCAGGCGGGCGCCAGGCGGGCGCCAGGCGGGCGCCAGCCTGTGCAGTGTCCTCGTTTCCTCTTTGGTGCAAAGGGGGCAAGCGCAGGCGCCGAGTACCGAGGCATGAAGCAAAGGTTACCATATCGGTGCAACGAGACCAAGACCAGCAGAACGGCAGGATGGAGGTCACCGTGGAGCCCAAGACAGCGTCATCGCCAGTGCCTTTGGCAGCCGAAGACCCACTTTAGTCAGGATAACTTGTACTAGGTGTTCCCCTTCAAAATGGTCGTTGTTGGCTCCCTTCCCGCTCAATATTTGGGGAGAGGACCAGGGCCTCTATAAATAGAGATAGCCACCATAGTAGGAAAGGAGAGAGATCTGATCGACATCTCATCCAGAGACGATTGAATCCACCCAAGTAGAGCACCACACCAGCTCAAGAACACCCCTTGCAAGGTTATTCTTCCTCTGTACTGTTCATCATCAACCCCTGAGGCAATCCACCACACCACACACTAGAGTAGGGGTTTACACCACAACGGTAGCCGAACTAGTATAAACCTTGTGTCCCTTGTGTTGTTCATCGTGTAGCTTAGATTCTCGGCGATGCATTGGGACATGGATCGGTAGGGAGAAGATCTTCGCGCGCATCCCAGAGTTCGAACCTTAAGGGTTTTGCCAGAACCTGATATCCGACATTTGGCGCGCCAGGTAGGGGTGCACCGAAATCCTCTTTCCGCCGACCTGCGTTCCACTGCTTTGTCGCATCCATGTTCGGTGAACCGACGACCAACGCCGTCCGCTGGGCGGCATGGCCTGCCCATGCCGCGCTGCCTGCCCAAGATGACCTCAACCCCGCGCCTCAGGCAGCTCGCGCTCCGCAGAATGCTGCAGGGCGCGGGCGATGCGATCAAGTGCCACCTGCCCTCACCCCGCGGTAGGTACGATCAACAGCAAGGGCCTCAAACCACGCCACAGCCACAGCACCGCACACCCGATGGGAGCAGGCAAACATGAAGGCCGCGCTCACGGTGGCTCGAGAACTGCTACGGTGCAAGCTGCAAGAAAGCGGCCATGACATGCTGCTGGAGCACGTCACCGAGCTCTTGGATGCCACTTCTTCAGGGCACCCCCTTTCTGCGTCTAGCTTACTCATAACAGAAGGAGAATCTAGTGCAGAGCTAGATGGCAGTTCCTTACCTCCCCTCGTAGTTGAGGGATAGATCTTGGTTTTAGCGTATTTCAAGTTTTTCATAGTGATCAACAGATATAAATCCCAAGTGACTCAGAGAATAGAGCTATGCTCCCCGGCAACAGCGCCAGAAATTAGTCTTGATAACCCACAAGTGTAGGGGATCGCAACAGCTTTCGAGAGTAAAGTATTCAACCCAAATTTATTGATTCGACACAAGGGGAGCCAAAGAATATTCTTGAGTATTATCAATTGAGTTGTCAATTCAACCACACCTGGATAACTTAGTATCTGCAACAAAGTATTTAGTAGCAAAGTAGTATGATAATAAAGGTAACGGTAGCAAAAGTAAAGATAATAGTTTTTGGGTTTTTGTAGTCGTTGTAACAGTAGCAACGGAAAAGTAAATAAGCGAAGAACAATATGTGAAAAGCTCGTAGGAAATGGATCAGTGATGGATAATTATGCCGGATGCGATTCCTCATGTAATAGCTATAACATAGGGTGACACAGAACTAGCTCCAGTTCATGAATGTAATGTAGGCATGTATTCCGTAAATAGTCATACGTGCTTATGGAAAAGAACTTGCATGACATCTTTTGTCCTACCCTCCCATGGCAGCGGAGTCCTAGTGGAAACTAAGGGATATTAAGGCTTCCTTTTAATAGAAAACCGGAACAAAGCATTAGCACATAGTGAATACATGAACTCCTCAAACTATGGTCATCACCGAGAAGTATTCCAATTATTGTCACTTCAGGGTTGTCGGATCATAACACATAATAGGTGACTATAGACTTGCAAGATAGGATCAAGAACACACATATATTCATGAAAACATAATAGGTTCAGATCTGAAATCATGGCACTCGGGCCCTAGTGACAAGCATTAAGCATAGCAAAGTCATAGCAACATCAATCTCAGAACATAGTGGATACTAGGGATCAAACCCTAACAAAACTAACTTGATTACATGGTAAATCTCATCCAACCCATCACCGTCAAGCAAGCCTACAATGGAATTACTCACGCACGGCGGTGAGCATCATGAAATTGGTGATCGAGGATGGTTCATGATGACGACAGCGACGAATCCCCCTCTTCGGAGCCCCGAACAGACTCCAGATCAGCCCTCCCGAGAGAGATTAGGGCTTGGCGGCGGTTCCGTGTCGTAAAACACGATGAAACTTTCTCTCTGATTTTTTCCTCCTCAAGACGGAATATATGGAGTTGGAGTTGAGGCCGGTAGAGATCCAGGGGGCCCACGAGATAGGGGGCATGCCCTATAGGGGGGAGGGCGCCCCCCTGTCTCGTCGATAGGGTGTGGGCCCCTTGGTGTATTTCTTTCGCCCAGAAATTCTTATTAATTCCAAAAAGTGCCTCCGTGGATTTTCAGGAAATTCTGAGAACTTTTCTTTTCTACACATAAAACAACATCGTGGCAGTTCTGCTGAAAACAGCATCAGTCCGGGTTAGTTTTGTTCAAATCATGCAAGTTAGAGTCCAAAACAAGGGCAAAAGTGTTTGGAAAAGTAGATACGTTGGAGACGCATCAACTCCCCCAAGCTTAAACCTTTGCTTGTCCTCAAGCAATTCAGTTGATAAACTGAAAGTGATAAAGAAAAACTTTTACAAACTCTGTTTGCTCTTGTTGTTGTAAACATGAAAAGCCAGCATTCAAGTTTCAGCAAATATTATGAACTAACCATACTCACAATAACACTTGGGTCTCACAATTACTCATATCAATAGCATAATTAGCTAGTGAACCATAATAATAAAACTTGGATGACAACACTTTCTCAAAACAATCATAACATGATATAACAAAATGGTATCTCGCTAGCCCTTCCTAAGACCGCAAAACATAAATGCAGAGCACCTTTAAAGATCAAGGAGTGACGAAACATTGTAATTCATGGTAAAAGAGATCCAGTCAAGTCATACCCAATATGAACCAATAGTAATGAATGCAAATGACAGTGTGCTCTCCAGCGGGTGCTTTTTAATAAGAAGGGTGATGACTCAACATAAAAGTAAATAGATAGGCCTTTCGCAGAGGGAAGCATGGATTTGTAGAGGTGCCAGAGCTCGATTTTAAAATAGAGATTGAATAACATTTTGAGCGGCATACTTTCGCTGTCACGCAACAACTATGAGATGGTTGTATCTTCCATACTACATGCATTATAGGCAGTTCCCAAACAGAATGGTAAAGGTTTATACTCCCCCAACCACCAACAAGCATCAATCCATGGCTTGCTCGAAACAACGAGTGCCTCCAACTAACAACAACCCTGGGGGAGTTTTGTTTAATTATTTTGATTTGCTTTGATCTTTTTGGATCATGGGACTGGGCATCCCGGTTACCGGCCCTTTCTCATGAATGAGGAGCGGAGTCCACTCCTCTTGAGAATAACCCACCTAGCATGGAAGATATAGGCAGCCCTAGTTGAAACATGAGCTGCTCGAGCATACAAAACAGAATTTCATTTGAAGGTTTGGAGTTTGGCACATACAAATTTACTTGGAACGGCAGGTAAATACTGCATATAGGAAGGTATAGTGGACTCATATGGAACAACTTTGGGGTTTAAGGATTTTGGATGCACAAGCAATATTCCCGCTTAGTAGAGGTGAAGTCTAGCAAAAGACTGGGAAGCGACCAACTGAGAGAGCGACAACAGTCATAAACATGCATTAAAATTAATTCACACCGAATACAAGCATGAGTAGGATAGAATCCACCATGAAGATAAATATCGTGAAGGCTATGTTGATTTGATTCAACTACATGCATGAACATGTGCCAAGTCGAGTCACTCAATTCATTCAAAGGAGGATACCATCCCATCATACCACATCATAATCATTCTAATAGCATGTTGTCACGCAAGGTAAACCATTATAACTCATAGCTAATCAAGCATGGGACAAGCAACTATAATCTCTAAATGTCATTCCAAATATGTTTACTTCATAATAAGCTGACTCAAAAACGATGAACTCATCATATTTACAAAAACAAAGGAGGTCAAGTTCATACCAGCTTTTCTCATCCCAATAAGTCCATCATATATCGTCATTATTGCCTTTCACTTGCACGACCGAACGATGTGTATAATAATAAGAGTGCACGTGCATTGGACTAAGCTGGAATCTGCAAGCATTCAACTCAAAAGAGAAGACAAGTAATATGGGCTCTAAGTTAAATAAACAATCATGCCTATGAGAGCCACTAAACATTTTCAATATGGTCCTCTCGACCCCCAAAGGAAAGAAAAGAAAATAAAACTATTTACACGGGAAAGCTCCCAACAAGTAAGAATAAGAACTAGAAATCTTTTTGGGTTTTCCTTTTAATTTCTACTACAAGCATGGAAATTAAATTAACTAATTTTTTTAGTTTTTCTCAAGGTTTGTCAAACACACAAGAAGAAAACTAGAAAAAAATTTAAACTAGCATGGATAATACAATGAAAGAGTATGAGCACCGACAACTAGTGTGTGAATATGAATGTAAAGTCGGTGAGAAATACGTACTCCCCCAAGCTTAGGCTTTTGTTCTAAGTTGGTCTAATACCAAGGACCGCCTGGCTGATATCCATAAGTGAAACCGGGGTCGTACTGAGATGCAGCAGCAACCACCTCCTGAGCTGCAGCATGTTGGCGAGCTGCCTCCGCTCTCCTCTCGTGTTCAACTGCTTCCTCCCTGGTGACAACATATCTTCCTTTTTCCTGATAATAAAAAAGGTAGGGAGCAGGAAGAGTAACATGGACGACGTTGCGTCTGTCATAGGTTAGTTGATATTGGAGGAATTGTTCATTCCTCCAAAGAAATTGATGACTGACCATAGCTTCATAATCCAAATAAACAGGAGGTATTATCATATCTCCCTCTCGTGGGGCTATACCAAGATAATTAGCCACACGGGTTGCATAAATTCCTCCAAATAAATTTCCATTTCTACTATTATTCTGCAACCTACGTGCAACTATTGCCCCCAAGTTATAACCTTTATAACCTAACACAGCACTCTTGAGGACACACAGATCAGGGACACACATGTGACATGCTTCATCCTTACCATTAATACATCTACCAATGAAGAGAGCAAAATAATGTATAGCAGGAAAATGAATGCTCCCTATGGTAGCTTGTTCTATGTCCCTAGATTCTCCCACAGTAATACTAGCAAGAAAATCTCTAAATTCAGATTTGTGAGGATCATTAATATTACCCCACTGCGGGAGTTTGCAAGCAGTTGTGAAATCCTCTAAATCCATGGTATAAGATGTATCATAAATATCAAATATGACACTAGGAGAATTACGCATACAGTTATATTTAAACCTCCGCAAAAAGGAATCGGTCAATTGATAGTACTGCGGACACTTATCTTGTAAGAAGTCCTCCAGCTCGGCATTACGCACATACACGTCAAATTCCTCCTTAAAGCCCGCTTCGACCATAAAATCATCGGATGGCCACTCACAAGCTCGTACATCCGCGTTCCTCGGCAATTCAACATCTTGCTCACGTATAGCAATCCTGGGCCCTTTCTTCACCGAGGAACCACCTTGGTACATTCTCCTAAGCATATTTCTTTTTCTGACATAATTCTAAAATTTTAGTAACTTCAAAATAAAAGTGAATAAAACTAAACAAGATTGGTAGCAACTACTCCTACAAGTGCCTAGAGCCTATATCATGCATTATAATTGCTTGGGACCTCATAAATTTAACATGCAAGCTCAAGAACATGGTCACCTATGCAGCAAAAATTTGCAATGAATAAAGCACTAGAACAAAAACTAATTGGACCAATGGAGGAGTCACATAGCAAGCAACAATCTCCCAAAGCAGTTTTGTGAATGGAGCTTTGAGCAAGGAGATCGAAAATCGCAGCAAAATGAGCTAGAACTTGTGCTTGAGCTGGATGGGGATTTTTTTGGGTAGAAGATGAAGTGTGTAGGTGCTAGCATAAGTGGAGGGGGGCCACTAGGGGCCCACGAGACAGGGGGGCGCGCCCTATAGGGGGGGCGCCCTCCACTCTCGTGGCCTGGTGCTTGCCCCTCCTGTAGTATTTTCAGTGCCTAAAATCCTCAAATATTCCATAAAAAATCATACTAAATTTGTAGGACATTTGGAGCACTTTTATTTTTGGGATATTTTTTATTGCATGTATAATTCAGAAAACAGACAAATAATACTATTTTTGCTTTATTTATTCTAAATAACAGAAAGTAAAAAGAGGGTGCAGAAGGTTGTGCCTTCTAGTTTCATCCATTGATCATCAAAATGAATCCACTAACAAGGTTGATCAAGTCTTGTTAACAAACTCATTCCGAATAACACGGAACCGGAGAAATTTCGAATAACACTAAGTAACCTCAACGGGGATATGAAAATCCCCAATAATAAGAATATCATACTTTTTCTTGACAGTAGGGAGAGGAAATTCAAAACCTCCAATAATAATAGTTGGAACTTTTCCAATAGAGTTGATGCTATGAACTTGAGATTGTTTCCTCGGAAAGTGTACTGTATGCTCATTACCATTAACATGAAAAGTGACATTGCCTTTGTTGCAATCAATAACAGCCCCTGCAGTATTCAAAAAAGGTCTACCAAGGATAATAGACATACTATCGTCCTCGGGAATATCAAGAACAACAAAGCCCGTTAAGATAGTGACATTTGCAACCACAACAGGCACATCCTCACAAATGCCGACAGGTATAGCAGTTGATTTATCAGCCATTTGCAAAGATATTTCAGTAGGTGTCAACTTATTCAATTCAAGTCTATGATATAAACAGAGAGGCATAACACTAACACCGGCTCCAAGATCACATAAAGCAGTTCTAACATAATTTCTTTTAATGGAGCAGGGTATAGTTGGTACACCCGAATCTCCAAGTTTCTTTGGTATTCCACCCTTAAAAGTGTAATTAGCAAGCATGGTGGAAATTTCAGCTTCCGGTATCTTTCTTTTATTTGTAATGATATCCTTCATATACTTAGTGTAAGGATTTACTTTGAGCATATCAGTTAAGCGCATACGTAAGAAAATAGGTCTAATCATTTCAGCAAAGCGCTCAAAATCCTCATCATCCTTTGTCTTGGATGGTTTAGGAGGAAAGGGCATGGCTTTCTGAACCCATGGTTCTCTTTCTCTACCGTGCTTCCTAGCAACAAAATCTCTCTTATCATAATGTTGATTCTTTGATTGTGGGTTATCAAGATCAACAGCAGGTTCAACCTCTACTTCATTGTTTCTGCTAGGTTGAGCATCAACATGAACATTATCATTAACATTATCACTAGGTTCATGTTCATCACCTGATTGTGTTTCAGCATCAGAGATAGAAATATCATTGGGATTCTCAGGTGTGTCTACAGTAGGTTCACTAGAAGCATGCAAAGCCCTATCATTTTTATTTTTCTTCTTTTTGGAAGAACTAGGTGCCTCTAAATTATTTCTCTGAGAATCTTGCTCGATTCTCTTAGGGTGGCCTTCAGGATATAAAGGTTCCTGAGTCATTCTACCAGTTCTAGTAGCCACTCTAACAGCAAAGTCATTTTTATTATTTAATTCCTCAAGAAAATCATTTTGAGCTTGGAGTACTTGCTCAGCTTGAGTAGCAACCATAGACGCATATTTGCTAATGAGTTGGAGTTCACCTTTAACTCTAGCCATATTATCGCTCACACATCCTATCTCGAAAGCATTATTCTTTAACTCTCTACCAACATAAGCATTAAAACTTTCTTGTCTAGCCATAAAGTCATCAAATTCATCTAAGCAAGGGCTATGAAATTTAGCAGAGGGGATTTCAACTTTATCATATCTATAGAGAGAATTTACCTTTACTACCTGTGTCGGGTTATCAAGACAATGTGGTTCTTCAAGAGGCAGTATATTAAGACCATGTATTTCTTCAATAGGTGGTAAATTCTTAACATCTTCAACTTTAATACCTTTTTCTTTCATTGATTTCTTTGCCTCTTGCATATCTTCAGGACTGAGAAATAAAACACCTCTCTTCTTCGGAGTGGGTTTAGGAATAGGCTCAGGAGTTGGCTCAATTGGTTCAGGAATTGCCTTAGGAATTGGCTCAGGAAGAGTCCAATTATTTTTATTAGTTAACATATTATTCAATAGAAATTCAGCTTCGTTGACTGTTCTTTCCCTGAAAACATAACCAGCACAACTATCCAAGTAGTCCTTGGAAGCATCGGTTAGTCCATTATAAAAGATATCAAGTATTTCATTTTTCTTGAGAGGATGATCAGGCAAAGCATTAAGTAACCGGAGAAGCCTCCCCCAAGCTTGTGGGAGACTCTCTTCTTTGATTTGCACAAAATTATATATTTCCTGCAAGGCAGCTTGTTTCTTATGGGCATGGAAATATTTAGCAGAGAAGTAATAAATCATAGCCTGGGGACTACGCACACAACCAGGAGCAAGAGAATTATACCAAGTCTTAGCATCACCCTTTAACGAGAACGGAAATATCTTAAGGATATAAAAATAGCGAGATCTTTCATCATGAGTAAACAGGGTAGCTATATCATTCAACTTGGTAAGATGTGCCACAACAGTTTCAGATTCAAGGCCATAAAAAGGATCAGATTCAACTAGAGTAATAATCTTAGGATCAATAGAGAATTCATAATCCTTATCAGTAACACAGATAGGTGAAGTAGCAAAAGCAAGGTCGGGTTTCATTCCAGCATTAAAAGACTGCTGCTTCCATTTAGCTAATTATTTCTTAAGATCATATCTATCATTGCAAGCAAAGATAGCTCTAGCAGCTTCTTCATTCATAACATAACCCTCAGGAACAACAGGAAATACATAATCATTGGGAGAATTTTCATCATCACTATCATCAATAATAGCATCTTCAATAATTTCATTCTCTCTAACTCTAGCGAGTTGTTCATCAAGAAATTCACCTAGTGGCACAGTAGTATCACGCACAGAAGTAGTTTCATCATGCATAGCAGAAGTGGCATCATCAATAACATGCGACATATCAGAATTCATAGAAGTAGCAGGTTTAGGTGTCGCAAGCTTACTCATAACAGAAGGAGAATCTAGTGCAGAGCTAGATGGCAGTTCCTTACCTCCCCTCGTAGTTGAGGGATAGATCTTGGTTTTAGCATATTTCAAGTTTTTCATAGTGATCAACAGATATAAATCCCAAGTGACTCAGAGAATAGAGCTATGCTCCCCGGCAACAGCGCCAGAAATTAGTCTTGATAACCCACAAGTGTAGGGGATCGCAACAGCTTTCGAGAGTAAAGTATTCAACCCAAATTTATTGATTCGACACAAGGGGAGCCAAAGAATATTCTTGAGTATTAGCAATTGAGTTGTCAATTCAACCACACCTGGATAACTTAGTATCTGCAGCAAAGTATTTAGTAGCAAAGTAGTATGATAATAAAGGTAACAGTAGCAAAAGTAAAGATACTAGTTTTTGGGTTTTTGTAGTAGTTATAACAGTAGCAACGGAAAAGTAAATAGGTGAAGAACAATATGTGAAAAGCTCATAGGCAATGGATCAGTGATGGATAATTATGCTGGATGCGATTCATCATGTAATAGCTATAACATAGGGTGACACAGAACTAGCTCCAGTTCATGAATGTAATGTAGGCATGTATTCCGTAAATAGTCATACGTGCTTATGGAAAAGAACTTGCATGACATCTTTTGTCCTACTCTCCCATGGCAGCGGGGTCCTAGTGGAAACTAAGGGATATTAAGGCCTCCTTTTAATAGAGAACCGGAACAAAGCATTAGCACATAGTGAATACATGAACTCCTCAAACTATGGTCATCACCGAGAAGTATCCCGATTATTGTCACTTCGGGGTTGTCGGATCATAACACATAATAGGTGACTATAGATTGCAAGATAGGATCAAGAACACACATATATTCATGAAAACATAATAGGTTCAGATCTGAAATCATGGCACTCGGGCCCTAGTGACAAGCATTAAGCATAGCAAAGTCATAGCAACATCAATCTCAGAACATAGTGGATACTAGGGATCAAACCCTAATAAAACTAACTTGATTACATGGTAAATCTCATCCAATCCATCACCATCCAACAAGCCTACGATGGAATTACTCATGCACGGCGGTGAGCATCATGAAATTGGTGATGGAGGATGGTTCATGATGACGACGACGACGAATCCCCCTCTCCGGAGCCCCGAACAGACTCCAGATCAGCCCTCCTGAGAGAGATTTGGGCTTGGCGGCGGCTTCGTGTCGTAAAACGCGAGGAATCTTTTTCTCTGATTTTTTTCTCCCCGAGACAGAATATATGGAGTTGGAGTTGAGGTCGGTGGAGGTCCAGGGGGCCCACGAGATAGGGGTGCACGCCCTATGGGGGGGGGGGCGCCCCCCTGTCTTGTGGACAGGGTGTGGGCCCCCTGGTGTATTTCTTTCACCCAGAAATTCTTATTAATTACAAAAAGTGCCTCCGTGGATTTCCAGGACATTCCGAGAACTTTTCTTTTCTACACATAAAACAACATCATGGCAGTTCTGTTGAAAACAACGTCAGTCTGGGTTAGTTTCATTCATATCATGCAAGTTAGAGTCCAAAACTAGGGCAAAAGTGTTTGGAAAAGTAGATACGTTGGAGACGTATCACCCTATCACCCCCAAGATGGTGCTTCGAGCCAAGCCGCGTGGAGCGTGGGGCACTACGGCAAAGCCTTTGGGGCGGCGACCTCGGAGGCTTACATGCCCCACAAGGTGGATCGGGAATAGGCACTGGAAGAAGACCACGGCTCGTTCCTCGGGCCAGGTTGGGAGGTAGAGACGCCAGAAGCCGAGCTCTTTCAGGAGCCTCAAGGAAGCCTCGCCAACCGCGCCGGCGGCAGCTATCGGGTACCGCTAATTCCTCAGGAGCAAGCTTATGCTAACCATGGGTCGCAGGAAGTCCAGGTCACTGCGGAAGAAGGCTGCCCTAGTGCGGCAGCCTCCCACCCCTCAGGAGGAGGGCACTGGGGGCTAGAGGAGAGGGGCCGGGAGCCAGGCCCCTCCCCACGGTGCGCGGAGCAAGGTGTTCCTCAGAGGTAGGCCCTTTGTCGGGGAGGTGCCGCAAGGCCTGCCCCCGGCAGAGGACCCGTGGTCGTCGGGGGAACCGCGGCGTCCCCTTTTCCCCATTGGCGTCGTCCTTGGTTTCCGGTCGCCGTTAGTGGTGGTCAAGGGTGGCGCAAGGCGGGGCCCTCATCTGACGATATGAAGCAAGGCCGACACCTGTGAAGAAGGCCCAGTGCGTGTGAAGCTCGCCGCCCGTGACACTCTCACGTAATAATGAGATGGGGCTGTACACGCCCCGGAGTCTCCGGAGAGCCACCCTCGGGCCTCGGGGGCTCCCTCCCACGCCCAGTGGCAGCACTTAGCTCCGCGCTGGTGAGAAGACGTCGAAGACTAGACTAGGTGCCGGACACGGCCTTTTGCTTTTGCTTACTTTCATGTGGTCAAGCTTTCCCATTTCGGATTTAAGTTGAAGTTGAATTTGTCTTTGCGTATGTGGGGAGGGGAGTCTTGTCTTGTTCACGTGCCTTCTCATGTTCCGGTTTCTGCTCAAGTTGGAATTCGCACTAGCTGCCTCCCCCTCGCGAGCACCACGCGGGTGGGGCTGGGCCCAGCACACGCGCGCATGCCGTCCCACGGCCGGCACTCGCTCTCGCAAGGCTCTCGCCGCATGGTGAACAGGTCTCCCGAGGGACCCTCGGAGAGTCGCCACAAGCCTACTCGGAGCCCGCCCAGGATAAAGGTAAAATCACAGCAACCAACTCATCGCAGGGCCCGTAACATCATGCGGGCACCCATTCGGTGCCGTCCTTAACAATGCGTGGGCAACAATCCTTTTTAAACGAGGGGCTTCCCCTCCAAAAATGCGCTTACAACCTTCAGGGCCATGCCCGAGCTTTTTCTGCGCAGGATAAACAGCAGGGGGGCGCAGGATCAATCAGACATGTCGCTCACCGCATCCTCTTGGTCGTCTCCGGAAGTATCGCTGGCGCCACTGTCGCTGGCTTCGCCATCACCGTCGTTGGTGCCATATTCGCCATCATTCACCATGTCACCTTCATCCGCAGCAACTACCACCCCGTCATCATCAGAGGTGAAGGCCCGGACAAGTGCATCCACATTGTCCTCCACCCACCGCACCAGGTCGCCTCAGATGGCCTCGGGCACCGGGGCGATGGCGGCGTCGAAGTCAAAGTGGGGGTCGATGTTCTGAAGATGGCTGAAGATGTGGGAGAACGCACGCGCGAGCAGGCCGCGACTCCTCTCCTCGACAAGCTGACGAGCCCTCTCGGAGTGATTCTCTAGATGCGTAACCACGTCAGTGGAGAACTGGAGATTACCGGCATAGTTGGTCACATGAGATTGCTCAACGGTCGCGTCGCAGATATTGCCCAGGGCCGTGTTGGCCTTTCCCCTGAGCGTTTGGAGCATGGGGCCATGCATGTGCTCTAGCATTTTCCGCTAGCGAATCTCATCTTCATTCCACCGCGCAACGGATTCGGCATCATCGACCCTCCATTGGAGGAGAAGCAGCTCGGCGCGGGATGAGGCCAACTCAGCCTGCACTGCGACTAGGGCGGCTACAGTGGCCTCACCACGCTGCATCGCCTCAGTCAGCTTGGTCCTAAGAGCGGTAGTCCTGCCCGCAGCCTCGGCCTTGATCAGCTACAACTTCTCGTCATACTCGCGCTCAAGACCCGCGCGAACTTCCGCCACACGGCGGTCGATCTCTTCTTGAACTCGGACCTCCCGCGCGCCAACGTCGTCCTCCGCCTGGGTAACCTGGCGCTCCCTCGACTCCAACCGTTCAAGATCGAGGTTGCGCTCGGCAGCCTCCAGCGTCAGCGCTTCCTCGCGCCTCCGGAGCTCCCCCTCTTCAACGGGCGTCCCCTTCAGCGATGCAAGGGCAGCTTGGCGCAGCTCCACTTGCTGCTCCAGGGAATTGCACCAGGCTTGGAGCTCCCACGCTCGCTCCGCCGCGATCTCACATCGTTGGTTTGCGTCCCCAGCCTCCTCAATGGCTCGGGAGGAGGCCTTCCGCGAGGCCACAAGAGGTGCTTCGGCCTTTGCATTGTCAAGATCACGCTGATGACGCGCAAGGTTGATGGCCACCTTCAGCTTGCGTCGTTCCTCGGCTAGCCGCAGGCCTTCGGCTGCAAGACAAGCGTCCTCGCCCGCAAGCTCTACACCGAGCTGGCTCACCGCATCCGTCGCCTTCCAGAGAAACTGTTGGTGGATGGTGCTGTGCTCCCGCGCTCGCTTGAGCACATCGTCAACATCGTCCTCTGCCGTCAGCGTCGGCGGAGGGCCCTGAAGTGGTTCTCCCCCTCTCGGAAGGGGGCAGGGGGCTGGCGCCCCCACAATCGCCGGATGGGCCCCGTGAGGGACCCAGCCCGACGCTGATCCATCCCCAGAAGAAGAGCCGAAGATCGACTTCAACCACTCGCCGTCCATGATTACGGGAGGAGCCCGGGGCAGGCTGGTTGCACACGGGCGAGCTTGCGGAGGAAGGACGGCGAGCGCACAGGCTCAAGGCACTCCACTGGTCGGCCCACCTCTCCAGCCGAACTCGCGTCAAGGGTAGCGCGCAGGCTCAGGACGCTCAAGGCCAGCGATGGAGATGAAGCCTGATACGTCTCCAACGTATCTATAATTTTTGATTGTTCCGTGCTATTATATTACCCCTTTTGGATGTTCATGGGCTTTATTTTACACATTTATACCATTTTTGGGACTAACCTATTAACTGGAGGCCTAGCCCATATTGCTGTTTTATTGCCTCTTTCAGTATTTCGAAGAAAAGGAATATCAAACGGAGTCCAAATGGAATGAAACCTTTAGCAGCGTGATCTTTTGGAAGAATATCACCCAGGAGACTTGGAGTTCACATCAGAAGAGCCTCGAGGAGGCCAGGAGATAGGAGGGAGCCCCCCGCCCCCTACTTGGCGTGCCCCTATCTCGTGGGCCCCTCGAGCACCTCCCGACCGACTTCTTTCGCCTATATAGTCCCACGTACCCTAAAACATCCAGGGAGAAGATAGATCGGGAGTTCCGCCGCCGCCAGCCTCTGTAGCCACCAAAAACCTCTCGGGATCCCGTTCTGGCACCCTGCTGGAGGGGGGAACCCATCACCGGTGTCCATCTTCATCATCCCGACGCTATCCATGACGAGGAGGGAGTAGTTCACCCTCGGGGCTGAGGGTATGTACCAGTAGCTATGTGTTTGATCTCTCTCTCTCTCTCTCTCGTGTTCTCTCTATGGCACGATCTTGAGGTATCGCGAGCTTTGCTATTATAGTTGGATCTTATGATGTTTCTCCCCCTCTACTCTCTTGTGATGAATTGAGTTTTCCCTTTCAAGTTGTCTTAT
Source organism: Triticum dicoccoides (assembly GCF_002162155.2). Lineage (NCBI taxonomy): Eukaryota > Viridiplantae > Streptophyta > Magnoliopsida > Poales > Poaceae > Triticum > Triticum dicoccoides. The sequence goes on along the minus strand of NC_041393.1, from coordinate 362,632,192 downwards.
CGGATTGAGTCTTTAAGGATTTGAGAACACTTGATGTATGTCTTGCCGTGCGTATCTGTGGTGACAATGGGATATCACGTGCCACTTGATTTTTGTTTTGGTGATCAACTTGTGGGTTCCGCCCATGAACCTATGCATAGGGGTTGGCACACGTTTTCGTCTTGACTCTCCGATAGAAACTTTGGGGCACTCTTTGAAGTAACTTGTGTTGGTTGAATAGATGAATCTGAGATTGTGTGATGCATATCATATAATTATGCCCACGGATACTTGAGGTGACAATGGAGTATCTAGGTGACATTAGGGTTTTGGTTGATTTGTGTCTTAAGGTGTTATTCTAGTATGAACTCTATGATGGATTGAGCAGAAATAATAGCTTCATGTTATTTTACTATGAACTCCTGAATAGATAGAACAGAAAGGATAACTTTGAGGTGGTTTCGTACCCTACCATAATCTCTTCATTTGCTCTCCGCTATTAGTGGCTTTGGAGTGACTCTTTGTTACATGTTGAGGGATTGTTATATGATCTATCTATGTTATTATTGTTGAGAGAACTTGCACTAGTGAAAGTATGAACTCTATGCCTTGTTTCCTATCATTGCAATAACGTTTCCTATCATTACAAATACCTATATCTACCATCCATATTGCACTTGTATCACGATCTCTTCTCGGAACTAGTGCACCTATACAATTTACCATTGTATTGGGTGTGTTGGGGACACAAGAGACTCTTTGTTATTTGGTTGCAGGGTTGTTTGAGAGAGACCATCTTCATCCTACGCCTCCCACAGATTGATAAACCTTAGGTCATCCACTTGAGGGAAATTTGCTACTGTCCTACAAACCTGTGCTCTTGCAGGCCCAACAATGTCTACAAGAAGAAGGTTGTGTAGTAGACATCAAGCTCTTTTCTGGCGCCGTTGCCGGGGAGGTGAGTGCTTGAAGGTATATCTTTAGATCTTGCAATCGAATCTTTTTGTTTCTTGTTTTATCACTAGTCTAGTTTATAAAAGAAAACTACCAAAAAAATGGAGTTAAGTTTGTCTCATATGCTTCGTCTTTTTAATATCTTCCGTGAGTATGACGAAAAGGAAAATTGTGCTCAAGTGCTAGAAGAAGAAATCTATAGAATGTTTGATACTAAACCTTTGAATGATGAGCATGATTGCAATGTTGTTGGTATAAATTCCTTGAATACCCATGATGCTAATGATATGCAAAGCCACAAGCTTGGGGAAGCTATGGTTGATGAATATGATATTTTTTGTCCCCCAAGTTTTAATGAGAAAATTTATTATGATGAAATCATGCCTCCTATTTATGATGATTATATTGATGAAAGTAGGTTTGGAAGAGTGTCAACTTTAGACAGTAGTGATCCCACTATTTTGGAGGATGTTGAACCTTATAATATTTATGAAAGTGGATTTGGAAGATTGTTAACTTTATTTAGTGACGATTCCACTATCTTGGGAGAGGTTTCAATTGATTATGAGAACAAAGTTGCTATCTATGATGATTATTGTGATGACTTGTATGCTATTAAGAATAATTATAACCATGAAACTTGTCATCATGATTGCTTCACATGATAGTTATTTTGTTGAGTTTGCTCCCACTACTATTCATGAGAAGAATTTTGCTTATGTGGAGAGTAGTAAATTTTCTATGCTTGTAGATCATGAAAAGAATACTTTAGGTTCTGGTTATATTGTTGAATTCATTCATGATGCTACTGAAAATAATTATGAGGGAGGAACATATGCTTGTAGGAATTGCAATAATATCAAGTTTCCTCTCTATGTGCTTAAAATCTTGAAGTTATGCTTGTTTTGCCATCCTATGCTAGTTGATTATTGTTCCCATAATTTGTTTTCTCACAAAATCCCTATGCATAGGAAGTGGGTTAGACTTAAATGTGCTAGTCATATTCTTCATGATGCTCTCTTTATGTATCAATTCTTATCTTTTATGTGAGCATTATTTCATCATGCCTAGCTAGGGGCTTTAAACCATAGCGCTTGTTGGGAGGCAACCCAACTTTACTTTTGTTACTTGCTTTTTGTTCCTGTTTAGTAATAAATAATTCATCTAGCCTCTGGTTAGATGTGGTTTCATGTTTTAATTAGTGTTTGTGCCAAGTAGAACCTTTGGGAAGACTTGGGTGAAGTTTATGTGATCTTGCTGTAAAAAACAGAAACTTTTGCGCTCATGAGATTAGCTGCCATTTTTTACTAAAGAGTGATTTTAGGTTGATTGTTTTTGCAGATGATTAATAGACAAATTACTCAGGTTCACCAATTTATTTCAGAATTTTTTGAGTTCCAGAAGTATACGTTTGATACAGATTACTACATACTGTTCTGTTTTTGACAGATTCTGTTTTCTATGTGTTGTTTACTTATTTTGATGAATCTATGAGTAGTATCGGAGGGTATGAACCATAGATAAGTTAGAATACAGTAGATATTACACCAATATGAATTAGAATGAGTTCATTACAGTTCCTAAGTGGTGGTTTTATTTTCTTATACTAACGGAGCTTACGAGTTTTGTTTTGAGTTTTGTGTGGTTGAAGTTTTCAAGTTTTGGGTAAAGATTCGATGTACTATGGAATAAGGAGTGGAAAGAGCCTAAGCTTGGGGATGCCCAAGGCACCCCAAGGTAATATTCAAGGACAACCAAGAGCCTAAGCTTGGGGATGCCCCGGAAGGCATCCCCTCTTTCATCTTCGTTCATCGGTAACTTTACTTGAAGCTATATTTTTATTCGCCACATGATATGTGTTTTGCTTGGAGCTTCATTTTATTCTGTTAGTATTTGCTTGGTGCTATTTAGAATAATGCTTTGAATCTTTATTTTCAATAAAAATTTCAAGGATAGCCTTTACCATGCTTATTTTGCAAGTATACATGTTGCTGTTTGAAAACAGAAAGTTTACCGCTGTTGCAAACATTCCCTAGAAAAGTCAGAGAATGGTATAATGTTGAATCTTTTTGCATATTGAGCTCTGATAAATCTTCTACAGCGTAGTAGTTTTCTCATAATTTTTGGAGTTAGGGAAGTATGATGAATCTTGCATTCTTTACAGACTATACTGTTTTGGCAGATTGCTGTTATGTTTGCATTGTTTGCATATGTTTGCTTGTTTAATGATTCTATTTGAGGATAGGAGTATTAAATATGCAGAGGCATTTAGTATGAAATGTGGAATAATAATTTTAGTGATTTGTTACAGTACAAAATGATAAGGTTTTGCATTGGTTTATACTAACCTATCTCACGAGTTCTTGTTGAGTTTGGTGTGGATGAAGCTTTTGATAAAAAGAGAAACCAGGATATGAGAGGAATTAAGGAGACACAAAAGCTCAAGCTTGGGGATTCCCAAGGCACCCCAAGATAATATTTCAAGAAGTCTCAAGCATCCAAGCTTGGGGATGCCCCGGTAGGCATCCCACCGTCCTTCTTCAACAACTATCGGTTAGTATCGGTTGAGCCTAAGTTTTTGCTTCTTCACATGAGTTGTGCTATCCTTGCAATGTAAATATTTTTTGTTTTGCTTGATGCTTGAATACAATACCAAGATATGAAATTCCTTAATGTTAGAGAGTCTTCACATAGTTGCACAATTATTTGACTACTCATTGATCTTCACTTATATCTTTCGGAGTAGTTTGTCGTTTGCTCTAGTATTTCACTTATATCTTTTAGAGAACGGCGGTGGTTATATTTTGTAGAAATTGCTAGTATCTCATGCTTCACTTATATTATTTTGAGAGTCTTTTAGAACAGCATGGTATTTTCTATGGTTACAAAGTTGGTCCTAGAATGATGAGCATCCAAGTTGGGTATAATAAAAACTATCATAGAAAGTGAATTGGATGCTAGGATCAATTTGATGCTTGATAATTGTTTTGAGATATGGAGGTAGTGATATTAAAGTCATGCTAGTTGAGGTGATTATGAAAAATGCTTGTTATGAGGTTTGTGATTCCCGTAGCATGCACGTATGGTAAACCGCTTTGTGATGAAGTTGGAGCACAATTTTATTTATTGATTGTCTTCCTTATGAATGGCGGTCGGGGACGAGCGATGGTCTTTTCCTACCAATCTATCCCCCTAGGAGCATGCGCATAGTGCTTTGGTTTTTGATGACTTCTAGATTTTTGCAACAAGTACATGAGTTCTTTTGACTAATGTTGAGTCCATGGATTATATGCACCCTCACCCTTCCACCATTGCTAGCCTCTCTTGTGCCGCGCAACTTTCGCCGGTACCATACACCCACTATATACCTTCCTCAAAACAGCCACCATACCTACCTATTATGGCATTTCCATAGCCATTCCGAGATATATTGCCATGCAACTTTCCACCGATCTGTTTATTATGACACGTTTCATCATTGTCATATTCCTCTTTGCATGATCATGTAGTTGACATCGTATTTGTGGCAAGGCCACCTTCATAATTTTCATACATGTCACTCTTGATTCATTGCGTATCCCGGTACACCACCGGAGGCATTCATATAGAGTCATATCTTGTTCTAGCTTTGAGTTGTAATTCTTGAGTTGTAAATCCATAAAAGTGTGATGATCTTCATTATTAGAGCATTGTCTCAGTGAGGAAAAGATGATGAAGACTACGATTCCCCCACAAGTCGGGATGAGACTTCGGACTTAAGAAAAAGAAAAAAAGAGAAAAAAAGAGAAAGGCCAAAAAGAAAAAAGGAAAGGCCAAAGAAAAAAAAGAAAAAGAAAAAGAAAAAAAAGAGAAAAAAAAAGAAAAAAAAATAAAATGAGAGAAAAAGAGAGAAGGGACAATGCTATTATCTCTTTTTCCACACTTGTGCTTCAAAGTAGCACCATGATCTTCATGATAGAGAGTCTCCTATGTTGTCACTTTCATATACTAAGTGGGAATTTTCCATTATAGAACTTGGCTTGTATATTCCAATGATGGGCTTCCTCAAAATGCCCTAGGTCTTCGTGAGCAAGCGAGTTGGATGCACACCCACTTAGTTCTTTTTGTTGAGCTTTCTTATATTTATAGCTCTAGTTCATCCGTTGCATGGCAATCCCTACTCACTCACATTGATATCTATTGATGGGAATCTCCATAGCCCGTTGATATGCCTAGTTGATGTGAGACTATCTTCTCCTTTTTGTCTTCTCCACAACCACCATTCTATTTCACATATAGTGCTATGTCCATGGCTCACACTCATGTATTGCGTGAAAGTTGAAAAAGTTTGAGATTACTAAAGTATGAAACAATTGCTTGCCTTGTCATCGGGATTGTGCATGATTAAATACTTTGTGTGATGAAGATAGAGCAACAGTCAGACTATATGATTTTGTAGGGATAACTTTCTCTGGCCATGTTATTTTGAGAAGACATGATTACTTTGATTAGTATGCTTGAAGTATTACCATTTTCATGTTAATATGAACTTTTATTTTGTATCATTTGGATCTGAACATTCATGCCACAATAAAGAAAATTACATTGAGAATTATCCTAGGTAGCATTCCACATCACTAATTCTGTTTTTATCATTTACCCACTCGAGGACGAGTAGGAATTAAGTTTGGCGATGCTTGATATGTCTCCAACGTATCTATAATTTTTGATTGTTCCATGCTATTATATTACCCCTTTTGGATGTTCATGGGCTTTATTTTACACATTTATATCATTTTTGGGACTAACCTATTAACCGGAGGCCTAGCCCATATTGCTGATTTATTGCCTGTTTCAGTATTTCAAAGAAAAGGAATATCAAACGGAGTCCAAACGGAATGAAACCTTCGGCAGCGTGATTTTTTGGAAGAATATCACCCAGGAGACTTGGAGTTCACGCCAGAAGAGCCTCGAGGAGGCCATGAGATAGGAGCCCCCCTACTGGGCGCGCCCCCTGTCTCGTGGGCCCCTCGAGCACCTCCCGATCGACTTCTTTCGCCTATATAGTCCCACGTACCCTAAAAACATCCAGGAAGAAGATATATCAGGAGTTCCACCGCCGCAAGCCTCTGTAGCAACCAAAAACCTCTTGGGAGCCCGTTCTGGCACCCTGCCGGAGGGGGGAACCCATCATCGGTGGCCATGTTCATCATCCCGGCACTACCCATGACGCGGAGGGAGTACTTCACCCTCGGGGCTGAGGGTATGTACCAGTAGCTATGTGTTTGATCTATCTCTCTCGTGTTCTCTCCGTGGCACGATCTTGATGTATCGTGAGCTTTGCTATTATAGTTGGATCTTATGATGTTTCTCCCCCTCTACTCTCTTGTGATGAATTGAGTTTTCCTTTTGAAGTTGTCTTATCGGATTGAGTCTTTAAGGATTTGAGAACCCTTGATGTATGTCTTGCCGTGCGTATCTGTGGTGACAATGGGATATCACGTGCCACTTGATGTATGTTTTGGTGATCAACTTGCGGGTTCCGCCCATGAACCTATGCATAGGGGTTGGCACACGTTTTCGTCTTGACTCTCCGGTAGAAACTTTGGAGCACTCTTTGAAGTACTTTGTGTTGGTTGAATAGATGAATCTGAGATTGTGTGATGCATATCGTATAATCATGCCCACGGATACTTGAGGTGACAATGAAGTATCTAGGTGACATTAGGGTTTTGGTTGATTTGTGTCTTAAGGTGTTATTCTAGTATGAACTCTATGATGTATTGAGCGGAAATAATAGCTTCATGTTATTTTACTACGAACTCCTGAATAGATAGAATAGAAAGGATAACTTTGAGGTGGTTTTGTACCCTACCATAATCTCTTTGTTTGCTCTCCGCTATTAGTGGCTTTGGAGTGACTCTTTGTTACATGTTGAGGGATTGTTATATGATCTATCTATGTTATTATTGTTGAGAGAACTTGCCCTAGTGAAAGTATGAACCCTATGCCTTGTTTCCTATCATTGCAATACCGTTTACGCTCACTTTTATCATTAGTTACCTTGCTGTTTTTATAATTTCAGATTACAAATACCTATATATACCATCCATATTGCACTTGTATCACCATCTCTTCGCCGAACTAGTGCACCTATACAATTTACCATTGTATTGGGTGTGTTGGGGACACAAGAGACTCTTTGTTATTTGGTTGCAGGGTTGTTTGAGAGAGACCATCTTCATCCTACACCTCCCACGGATTGATAAACCTTAGGTCATCCACTTGGGGGAAATTTGCTACTGTCCTACAAACCTGTGCACTTCCAGGCCCAACAACGTCTACAAGAAGAAGGTTGTGTAGTAGACATCAAAGCATGAGGAGGTGGCCTCTTAGCTGCCTCCGCAGGCTCGGCAGGAGTGATCCTGAAGGGCCATAGTCAGCGAAGGGAACAACGAATGAGGAGTTACAAGAAGGACGAACTTACTCGTCCGAGGTGAAGTACTTCCTGTGCTTCAACGGGCGGCAGGGGCGATCGCTGCCACCCGAAGCCTGCTTCCTCTTACGGAGGGCGTCAAAGTCTATGCGGAACCGACCCAAGCTGTCTATGTGAGGGCCGACGCGAGGCGTGGGCGAAGGAGCACCAAGGCGGCCTGCTTCAGGGGCGCCAGGCTGGGAGGAGCGGTCAGGTGCCACCTCTTGGTGGCCTGCCGAGGCCTCGGGGGTTTCAGCCTCGGAGGCCGTAGGTGGCGTCCCTTCATTAACGACCGCCTCAGGACGGGCTTCGCAAGCTCCGGAGGATGACGCCTTGGTAGCCCCGCACGACATCGGCATCTCGACACCAGATCCCCCAGCCTCATGCAATGCTTGCCTCCCTGTACCACCTCCTGAGGCAAGATCGACATGGGCAACAGGGGGAGGAGCCACGGCGACAGGATTTTCGCGGGGCCCCACGAGGTCAGCTGGGCGCAACCCCCATTCTCGAAGCGGGGCATCTTGAAGGAGCAACTATCCCTAGGTGGTTTTGGTAATTCCTAACAACATATATGTGACGCCCCCGATTCAATCGTACACTAATCATGCACGCAAATATGTACGATCAAGATCAGGGACTCACGGGAAGATATCACAACACAACTCTAAAACATAAATAAGTCATACAAGCATCATAATACAAGCCAGGGGCCTCAAGGGCTCGAATACAATTGCTCGATCATAGACAAGTCAGCGGAAGCAACAATATCTGAGTACATACATAAGTTAAACAAGTTTGCCTTAACAAGGCTAGCACAAACTGGGATACAGATCGAAATAGGCGCATGGCTCCTGCCTGGGATCCTCCTAAACTACTCCTGGTCGTCGTCAGCGGCCTGCACGTAGTAGTAGGCACCTCCAGTGTAGTAGGAGTCGTCGTCGACGGTGGCGTCTGGCTCCTGCGCTCCAGCATCTGGTTGCGACAACTAGGTAGAAAGGAAAGGGGAAAAAGGGGGAGAGAAACCGTGAGTACTCATCCAAAGTACTCGCAAGCAAGGAGGTACACTACATATGCATGGGTATATGTGTAAAGGGCCATATTGGTGGACTGAACAGCAAAATGCCAGAATAAGAGGGGGATAGCTAATCCTGTCGAAGACTACGCTTCTGGCAGCCTCCGTCTTGCAGCATGTAGAAGAGAGTAGATTGAAGTCCTCCAAGTAGCATCGCATAGCATAATCCTACCCGGCGATCCTCCCCTTGCCGCCCTGTGGAAAAGCGATCACCGGGTTGTCTGTGGAACTTGTCTAGGTGTGTTTTATTAAGTATCCAGTTCTAGTTGTCATAAGGTCAAGGTACAACTCCGGGTCGTCCTTTTACTAAGGGACATGGCTATTCGAATAGATTAACTTCCCTACAGGGGTGCACCACATAACCCAACACGCTCGATCCCATTTGGCCGGACACACTTTCCTGGGTCATGCCCGGCCTCGGAAGATCAACACGTCGCAGCCCCACCTAGGCACAATAGAGAGGTCAGCACGCCGGTCTAAATCCGATGCGCGCAGGGGTCTAGGCCCATCACCCATTGCACACCTGCACGTTGCGAGGGCGGCCGATGAGCAGACCTAGCAACCTCCATTACAAAGGAAGTTGCATTAACACAGTCCAACCCGGCACGCGCCGCTCAGTCGCTGACGTCACGAAGGCTTCGGCTGATACCACGACGTCGAGTACCCATATCTTTCCCGCGTAGTTGGTTAGTGCGTATAGGCCAGTGGCCAGACTCAGATCAAATACCAAGATCTCGTTAAGCGTGTTATTATGAAGTAACCGTGGATGCCGACCAGGGCCAGGCCCACCTCTCGCCTAGGTGGTCTCAACCTGCCCTGTCGCTCCACCACAAAGTAACACTCGGGGGCCGTCAGGAACCCAGGCCCACCTCTACCGGGATGGAGCCACCTGTCCTTTCAGCCCCCTTATCCGAATCACTTGAGGGTACTCAACGAGCTGACCCGACTTTAGTCACCATTTGTACAGTATGTATATATGTATAGTATATACCCGTGATCACCACCCGAGTGATCACGGCCCGATAGTATAGCAAGGCACACTGACAAGAATGTAGGGCCAATGATGATAAACTAGCATCCTATACTAGGCATTTAGGATTGCGGGTAAGGTATCAATGAATGTAACAACCATGACAGGCTATGCAACAGAATAGGAGTAACCGAACAGTAACATGCTACACTACTCTAATGCAAGCAGTAGAGAGAAGAATAGGCGATATCTGGTGATCAAGGGGGGGGGGCTTGCCTGGTTGCTCGGGCAAGGAGGGGTCGTCAACACCGTAGTCGAACTGGGCAGCAGCAGCGTCGGTCTCGTAGTCTACCGAAGAGAAGAGGGGGAAGAAACAGTAAATACAATGCAAACATAAGCATGAATATGCATGACATGACAATGAGCGGTGTTAGGTGTGCCCTAACGCGGTAGTAGGTGATACCGGCGAAAGGGGAAAACATCCGGGAAAGTATCCCCAACGTTTCGCGTTTTCAGAGAGGTGAACCGGAGGGGGAAAGTTGCAGGTTCACTATGCTAGGGACGCATGGCGGACGAATGGGCTGCGAAACTGGATTCGTCTCGTCGTTCTGAGCAACTTTCATGTATAAAGTTTTTTCAACCGAGCTATGGATTATTTTATATGATTTTCCGAAGTGTAAATGATTTTCTAAAATTTCTGGATTTAATTATATTTCGAAAATAAAACAGAATATACTAAGTGTACCCATGGGTTTCCTAGTCTATTGTATGGCAAGTGGGGCCTGGGTGTGCTGAGTCATCAGGTCAACAGTCAACGTTTACTGGATTGACCGCTACAGTGCATGTGGTGGGGTCCACATGTCATTGTGTAATATTTAATTAAACAGTATTTAGCGGGGGTGGTCCCACACATCGTTTTCTATAGGCTAATTGAATTAGTACTAAACTAAACCTATGTCTAATTGAATCAGGGGCCGGGGCCAGTACCCTGGACACAAGCCGTCTCACGACTGTGCACACACGCGTATAGCAATGAGGCGCTCGGCCATGGCCAAGGCCACAACCGAGGCGAGCGCATGACCGCAGCAACAGCAAAGGGTGGCGGCAGTGGCTAGCGGCAGGTGGCCGAGCATGGGAAACAACAGCGGTAGAAGGCAGCAGCAAGAGCAGCACGGAGCAGCGGCAACAACAAGCGAAGGTAGCAGCAAGCAGCGGCAGGAGCAGCAGGGGAGGAGCGGTAGCAGGTCGCAAGGCAGCACGAAGTAGCATGCAGGCACGGGCGCGTGCAAGGTCGGCGAGGACAGTGGGGCGTGAACGGGGCGCGGGTCACGCCAGGGGCGTGGACTAGACGCGGGCTCGGTGTTGGGCGCGGTCGTGAGGACCGCGGCCACTGGAGGGAACGGGGAAGGCACGGGGCGACGCAACAGAGCGACGAACGGAGGGGGGAACAAGGGGAATGGGGGTGCCGCTCACAGGGGGAGTCAGAGGACATGTCCGGCGAGGCGGAGAAGCTCCGGTGAGGCAGATCGGGCACGGGGCAGTGACGGCCGTAGATGAGGAAGACACTCGATCCCATGGGTGTAGTGTGGTCCTCGTGGTTCCCTGGTACGGATGCGATGTAGTCGAGGATGACGGAGCTCCTGAACTTGTAACACCCATGATGCGGCTATATCTCCCACGTGTCGAAGCACGACTTAGAGGCATAACCGCATGGTGGTTTTGTCGCAAGAAGGGTCATCTTCACACAATCCCATGTAATGAACAAGAATGAGATAAAGAGTTGGCTTACAATCACCACTTCACACAATGAACATATAATAAATCATACATCATTCAGAGTACACACATAGTCCGACTACAGACGAAGCCAAAAGAAAAGAAGATAACCCAACTGCTAGATCCCCGATCGTCCCAACTGGGCTCCACTACTAATCATCAAGAAACAAAACATAATAACGACCAAGGTCTTCATTGAGCTCCCATCTGAGCTCGGTTGCATCATCTGCATTGGTATCATCGGCGCCTGCAACTTTTGTGATAGTATCTGGTGAGTCACGAGGACTCAACAATGTCAAAACCCGCGAGATCAAGACTATTTAAGCTTATAGGTAGGAAGTGGTAATGAGGTGGAGTTGCAGCAAGCACTAAGCAAATATGGTGGCTAACATACGCAAATAAGAGCGAGAAGAGAGCAAATGGAATGGTCGTGAAGCTAGCAATGATCAAGAAGTGATCCTGAACTCCTACTTACGTCAAACATAACCCAAAACCGTGTTCACTTCCCAGACTCCGCCGAAAAGAGACCATCACAGCTACACACGCGGTTGATGCGTTTTAATTCGGATCTGGTGTCAAATTATCTACAACCGAACATTAACAAATTCCCATCTGCCTCATAACCGCGGGCATGACTTTCGAAAGATAATATACCCTGCAGGGGTGTCCCAACTTAGCCCATCACAAGCTCTCACGGTCAACGAAGGATATACCTTCTCCCGGGAAGACCCGATCAGACTCGGAATCCCGGTTCGCAAGACATTTCGACAATGGTAAAACAAGACCAGCAAAGCCGTTCGATGCGCCGACAAATCCTGATAGGAGCTGCACATATCTCATTTCAGGGCAACACCGGATGAGACTAGCTACGAGTAAAACCAGCCCTCAAGTTTCCCCAAGGTGGCCCCGCAGGCAGCTCAGTTCGGACCAACACTCGAAGGAGCACTGGCCCGGGGGGTTAAAATAAAGATGACCCTTGAGTCTGCAGAACCCAAGGGAAAAAGGCTTAGGTAGGCAAATGGTAAAACCAAGGTTGGGCCTTGCTGGAGGAGTTTTTTTCAAAGCAAACTGTCAAGGGGGTCCCATAAATCACCCAACCGCGTAAGGAACGCAAAATCCGGGAACATAACACCGGTATGATGGAAACTAGGGCGGCAAGAGTGGAACAAAACACCAGGCAAAAGGCCGAGTCTTCCACCCTTTACCAAGTATATAGATGCATTAATTAAATAAGAGATATTCTGATATCCCAAAATAATCCTGTCCATCATGGAGCAATCTTCAACTTCACCTACAACTAACAACGCTATAAGAGGGGCTGAGCCAAAGCGGTAACATAGCCAAACAACGGTTTGCGAGGAAGGGTGAAAAGGTTAGAGGCTGACATGGCAATATGGGAGGCATGGTAAACAAGTGATAGGCAGCGCAACATAGCGATAGAACGGAGCAACTAGCAAGCAAAGATAGAAGTGATATCGAGGGTGATGGTCATCTTGCCTGAAATCCCGATAGGAAGAAGAACGAGTCCATGAAGAAGACAAACGGACGTAGTCGAACGAATCCTCACAACTCCGGAACGAAACCGAAGCTAACGAGAGAAGCAAACCGGAAAGAAGCAAACAACATGGTAAACACACACGCATAAACATGGCATGATGCACAAACAAGTATGATGCATGTCCGGTTTAAAGAGGCATGGCATGGCAAAGTGCAACAAACAATACTACAAGTTAAGTGGAGCTCAATATGCAACGAGTTGCATATTAACGGAACACCACATCACTTATTTAGTTTAATCTCGTTTAAGCTACCAAACAATATTAAATGTTGTTAAACATGGAAAGACGTGAAGCATAAATAAACTAACTATTTAGGCAAGTTTAAGTGAGGCCGGAAACAACAAACAACAATTCCGGAAAGTCCCCATGTCATTTAGTAGTTTAATGCAAACACAATTTTAAACATTTTAAATGTTGTTATCATGATGCGGATGACATATACAAGTTTATGCAATTTTATGAAAATGTTGACATGAGCATGTTATGAAGCATTTGATCACCATGGCGGAACGAAAAGGGTGCCACGGCGGCGAAACAAAAATGTTGCCATGGCAACATATCCGAAAATGATGCCACGACAACATATCCAAAAATGATGCCACGGCAACATATCGGTTCCGGTAGCTCACGGAGATACCGGTGCAAAAGGAAGTGGGCGTGAGCGTGTCATGCAAGGATGGTGGGGTGCTCCCGGATTACCGGGTTCCCACGGGTCGACGGCATGGCAAACGAGGAGGAACTTGCAATGACAATTCGGACACGGTGCACACACGAGCATCTCATACAACCAAGCATGCATTCGTTCACGGGCGGTCATCATCTCGGGATTATACCTTCGAAGCGTGCATTTTCGGAGCGGTTCGAGTGGTCGAGGGAAGTAGTCGTTCACGGGTCGTAGTGGAAGTAGTTGTACTCGTGTCGTAGTGGAAGTAGACGTTCTCGCGACTGAAGTTGTACACGTCGGCGGTAGTCGAACTTGACGGTCTTGGCGACGGTAGTTGTACACGTTTTTCGTAGATGTTCGGGGTCGTCGGTAGAGGTACACACGTTGTCGGGGTACTCATCGGTCCGGTCTTGGTGTAGATGTACATGGCAAACGTAGTGGAACTTGGCGGTCCATGTACTCAAACTTGGCGCGTCCAAAGGGGATGACCGGCTGGGCTGCTACTCCGGTTGGCGTGGCAGCGAGGCAAAGGAGCTCGTGCTCCTTGGCGACGGGAGGCTCGGGGCATGAGCAGGGTCGAAGAGGGCCGAGGCAGGGGGCGAGCCGCGCGGTTGGCTGATGGTAGCCGCGGCCATGGTGGTGGTCACCATGAAGCAGAGGAGGCCGGGACTGCTACCGCTGACGAGGCATGGCGAACGAGGAGGCCCGGGATGCAGATGACGGCGGAATCCGGCGAGGAGGCGGCGAAAATGGCCGGATCCGGGCCAGCTTGGGTTGGGGAGGCGAGGTAGCAGGCCGGCGACGCAGGGCGGCGGCCTGCTGGCTCGAGTGGCACGCGGCCATGGCAAGGAGACGAGGCAGAGGAGGGGCACTCGAGGCAGGGCTACGGGAGCTGGCGGGGATGCGGGGAAGCAAGGTGGTGGTGGTGGAGGACGCGGGGCGTCCGGCCGAAGGCATGGCCATGGACGATAGTGAGGTAGGTCGAGGGCGGCGGTGGTCGCTTGGCGGAGGGAGGAGGCAGGCGAGGGGAAAGGGAGAGGGGATCGCGCGAGGAGGGAGGAGCGGTCGAGCGAAGGGGCGCGGCTTCCTCACGCTGGTTGCGGGCGTGCGCGAGGTGAGAGGCGAGAGAGAGATGGGGATCGAGAGGAGGGAGCGGATCGAGAGATGGCTCTCCCTGGCGATGCGGTGTGTGGCGGCGGGCAGGGAACGAGAGGGAGAGAGATGGATCGAGGGGATCGGGCTAGGGTTAGAGCTGGGGCGCGGCTGGGCTGCGGATGGGCCTAAGAGGCCGGCTAGGTTGCAGGCTGCTGGGCTTCTTCTCCCACTACTAAAAGAAAGAAAAAAAACAGAGATTAAGAAAGAAAAGAAAGAGGGGTTAGGGGAAGAAAAAGCGCAAGGGGATAATTTTCCCGGACTCATAAAAATGAGCTTGATCCAAGAAAATAGGAATGGCCAAGATTGCAAGATTTAAATTCAAATTCATTTGATTTAAATCCAAATGATTCGAATGGTAGTGAGGGTTTGGGAAGGTCCAAAAATGTTCGGATTTTTGGTGGAGCTCCGAAATATGATAAAAGAATACATGGCAAGGTTGGAGACCAAACTTGAAGCAGAAAAGGAACGAAATTATTTTGCAAGTGTGTTTATGGGTGATTCCGAATAAAGAAATATTTAATATAGCTCCCTAATAATATTGAGAGGCTTTAATATGTTATAAATTGAAGTCACAAGTGAATTCCCTCGATTTAAATGGATCGAAAAAATCCATACAATTTATTTAGCTGAGTTTTAAAAATTAAATGGCATGATGGTATGATGACATGATGCAATGCACATGATGCAGAGATGAATGCACGAACAAAACAAAATCACACAACGAATCTCGGAAAACCCTGGAAGGCATCTGAAGCTCCGGTCTTGGGGCGTTACAACACTCCACCACTACAAGAGGATCTCGGCCCGAGATCTAGGATGGCACCGGAGGGAAGCGGAAGAGCAAGAGAGGGGGTAAAACTAAGTTGCTTCTTCGACAAAGAGTGAAACCAAAGAACCTTGAGAGGTTCAAAACTTGAAAGAAAGAACACAACGGAGTTGAACACAATAGAGAGCACTGCGGTAGAAAATAGAAACAAGGAACACCATGTGAACCTTGAAGGATGCAAAGCGATGAATGACGAGTACAATGGACAAGAAGGAATTGAAACCGCTCTAGTTGAAACGAGATAAACAAGGAACAAGGAAGATCAAATTCGGACAGAACTCTGATTGAAAAGAGATGCGAGACTTGATAAGATGCAAAGAACTTAGCAGAGAACATAACACTCCGGTTAAATGGATAAGCACGAAAAGAACATGATCCTCACAATTCGAGATGATGAGTGAAAAGAGCAACATCACAATGCCTTCGGAAGAAAGAATAGAAGATAGATCGTTTGAATAACAGAATGGAGAAGGAAATGTCAACTTCTGCCACCAAAGAACATGGAAAGCACCCTTCCAAGAAGGTTAGAGCGGAGTTGTTGGAAACTAACAACGAAACGAATAAGCTTGTAGTGGGCTTATGGAAAACATCTCAAAATTATGAGGTGACAACCGGCCACTAACGGAAACAATTGCTTGCTTGAGATCAACGAAGAGATGAAAACTTCTTTTGCCAAGAGGATAGGAGAAAACTTGGATCATTGATAAGCACCACAATACAACATTCCTTAGGGAAGGCTTTAGGTGAAATCTATACCAAGATAACTCCAACGAAGAGATTGATGGATTTAAAATATCTCATTCTTGACAACATGTGAATCATGAAACATGAAGGAAATTGTCAAGAGTGACATAACACCATCTCAAAAGATAAGGTAGAAAGAATAGCACTTTGAAATGCAAGAAGAAGAATACTTGAACTCCTCAAAATAAGACATGTGTTAAGAACCATGTTTATTTTAGAGTATAGCTTGGCGGATCTTAACTTCGAGAGAAATCTTGAAGAACAACTGAAGAATGAAAAGAATCCTTGACGAACCACCATGTAGAGCCTCCATGAAGAACTCCGGTAATAAAAGGATGATAGAAAGAAAGAGAAGTTGAAAACACAAGGTGAATCCTTGCAATGATTTAGATGGAGCTACGAAATGAGTAAACTTTGAACTCCGGACAAGAAAGATGAATAACTTGGAACTGAGAATTACTTCCTGATGAACAAACTCCGGAAGAAGGAATTAATCACTTGGATGAAACAAGAATAAGAATTATGTCATGCCTATCCTTCACCAATTTAAATTGATGACAAGCAACAGATTTGGCATACTACTTATTCCCGTAGAAAGGATTAAGACGGATATAGTGTAAACTCAATGGGCCACCGGTAGGATTGGAAAGAACGAATGAATTGATATGATAACGAAGGAAGAGAAATCTTGAACGAACCACCGTAAGAATTGAAAATGAACGAAGAAAAGATAAAGAAACACCGGGAAGAATTAGAAAATGAACCAAGATACTTGAGAGAATTTAGATACAAGTGAACGCAGAGATCCCGAGCTGATTAGTAATACTTGAATGATGCACCGGTATGATTTGGAGAACGAGAGCTGAAAACTTGAATGAATAATTCTGAGATGATGGGCTCCGTAGAATCAAACTGAAAAGACTCATGAAATGCTCCGGATGGTTGAAAATAATTCTCACAATCGAAAACAATTATGAGAGGATGTCATCAAGCTAGAACCACGAATCTTTAAGAGAACGGACCAAGATTTAGGAGAAATCCTTCTTCAGTCTTCAAATGTTGAGAATGATGATGAGAACCACCATGAATTGTTGAGATACTCCGGGAGAATGAAAAATAGAAAGGTTGAATCAACGATGAAAGAATTTGAAAGCGATCTTGGAGAAGGCATGTGACTGATGGGATCCATTCTTACGTCAGACTTGAAAAGAATTTGAGAATGGCTCTGGAATAATTAGAAGAGTCAGGTAAGATCCTGGAAAAAGACCTGTGGGTTAGGGCCCACTAAAAGATACACCGTTGAACGATTGATTGAAAGGGGGGATTGCACCAGTTGAATTAAATGACTAGAATGAGATAATAATCTCCAAATAGCTTGAACATATTAAGAATGGAAACACAAATCTTCTGAGATATCTTGAGCACTCCGAATATGAACTGGGCAAGGTGAATAAATAAGAGAGCCTTGGATAAAAAATTCACATGGGAAGATATGTGAACCCAAAAGGAAGAGATATGATCAACATCAAAACTTGAAATTAATCCACCCGAAAAGAATACGAGAATGAAGAATGATGAACTTGAAGCTCCGTTAGTATCTTCACGAGGGATCACCGGATCAAAACATTAATTGAAAAGGGTGAAGTGACTTCACATGAATAAATGGATACATGATTAAAATATATGAGTCCTTGAAGAAAAGGATGGGAGGGTGGGGAAAACAAAGACAACTTGGATGAACGAAACAAACACCGTTGAGAAAACTTAGAATTGATCTTGTGGATGGGGAGAATGATGGGATCATCTCGAAGAGAAACACACAGGTTGGAAAAGAATTAACATGACGACCTCGACGATCAAGAACGATTAGAATTCGCATAGCAATATGAGAACAACGTTTAGGAAAGGTATGGATTCAACATTTGACTTCGAAGCAACTCGATTACCACAACCCAAAACAAAACAAACGATTTGGCTTGCAGAATAGGCCGGAACAAACATATGATAGAGATTTCATCCGAAGTTTTCGTGGTGGGGCCCACACGGGCTCGAGTGTACAGCACCATCATGTACAAGGCAGTGCACATGACATACGAAGTGTCCCCGAACTAGCATAGCCAAGGGTTCTTTAAGACACAACGAGACCACTGTAAAAACGACCGTGGAAAGGCGGACCACTAGACGTCAAACCCCAATCTCATATCATGCATCTGTCGAAAAGATATTCTAGGAGCTACTTGAATTCCCACCTATAAAACTCCCGAAACTTTCTGGTTATGCAATCTGGTGTTGGGGATACTGGGGAAGCAATATATATCTCACCCCAAAACTAACAATACCTACATCCAAGATGTATCCATCTGTCAACACATAACCAAGAAACCTTCGGAAATCGTGTACCTCAACCTTCGAAAAGCATCCGTTATACGAGTTATGGCAATACTCCCGAACTCCCGCCCCAGTACTAGGTGGCGTCGAGGTTATCTCACCAACAACTGCATAAAAGAGATTTTCGATGTTGGGAAAACTCAGGTATTCCAGAACTGCAACGATAAAATTGTGACGACAACACCTCGGAGCTCAACTCCCCGGGTCAATGCCACATAAAAGACAGGAGGCACCAAGAACAATGTTCTCGTCACAAAACCATCGGAACGATTCCAAGATACCCGCGTGATCCTAAATTTTTTTTAGTGAAATTTGAGGCGAGGAAAGACAAAACATCTACGCCAGGAGACCTCACCAGAGCGACGAAGGGACTAAGGAGTAAAAAGAATCCTACTCTCCGATATATATAATCCTAAGACTCAAAACATTTTTGTTCTAGACTCAACAACGCCAGCAAACAATCAAGCAGGGGGCTCCTAAGTCGGGGATGGCTCTGATTACCAACTTGTAACACCCACGATGCAGCTATATCTCCCACGTGTCGAAGCACGACTTAGAGGCATAACCGCATGGTGGTTTTGTCGGAAGAAGGGTCATCTTCACACAATCCCATGTAATGAACAAGAATGGGATAAAGAGTTGGCTTACAATCGCCACTTCACACAATGAACATATAATAAATCATACATCATTCAGAGTACACACATAGTCCGACTACGGACAAAGCCAAAAGAAAAGAAGATAACCCAACTGCTAGATCCCCGATCGTCCCAACTGGGCTCCACTACTGATCATCAAGAAACAAAACATAATAACGACCAAGGTCTTCATTGAGCTCCCATCTGAGCTCGGTTGCATCATCTGCATTGGTATCATCGGCGCCTGCAACTTTTGTGATAGTATCTGGTGAGTCACGAGGACTCAACAATCTCAAAACCCGCGAGATCAAGACTATTTAAGCTTATAGGTAGGAAGTGGTAATGAGGTGGAGTTGCAGCAAGCACTAAGCAAATATGGTGGCTAACATACGCAAATAAGAGCGAGAAGAGAGCAAATGGAACGGTCGTGAAGCTAGCAATGATCAAGAAGTGATCCTGAACTCCTACTTACGTCAAACATAACCCAAAACCGTGTTCACTTCCCGGACTCTGCCGAAAAGAGACCATCACGGCTACACACGCGGTTGATGCATTTTAATTCAGATCTGGTGTCAAGTTATCTACAACCGAACATTAACAAATTCCCATCTGCCTCACAACCGCGGGCATGCCTTTCGAAAGATAATATACCCTGCAGGGGTGTCCCAACTTAGCCCATCACAAGCTCTCACGGTCAACGAAGGATATACCTTCTCCCGGGAAGACCCGATCAGACTCGGAATCCCGGTTCGCAAGACATTTCGACAATGGTAAAACAAGACCAGCAAAGCCGTCCGATGCGCCGACAAATCCTGATAGGAGCTGCACATATCTCATTTCAGGGCAACACCGGATGAGACTAGCTATGAGTAAAACCAGCCCTCAAGTTTCCCCAAGGTGGGCCCGCAGGCAGCTCAGTTCGGACCAACACTCGAAGGAGCACTGGCCCGGGGGATTAAAATAAAGATGACCCTTGAGTCTGCAGAACCCAAGGGAAAAAGGCTTAGGTAGGCAAATGGTAAAACCAAGGTTGGGCCTTGCTGGAGGAGTTTTTTTCAAAGCGAACTGTCAAGGGGGTCCCATAAATCACCCAACCGCGTAAGGAACGCAAAATCCGGGAACATAACACCGGTATGATGGAAACTAGGGCGGCAAGAGTGGAACAAAACACCAGGCAAAAGGCCGAGTCTTCCACCCTTTACCAAGTATATAGATGCATTAATTAAATAAGAGATATTCTGATATCCCAAAATAATCCTGTCCATCATGGAGCAATCTTCAACTTCACCTACAACTAACAACGCTATAAGAGGGGCTGAGCCAAAGCGGTAACATAGCCAAACAACGGTTTGCGAGGAAGGGTGAAAAGGTTAGAGGCTGACATGGCAATATGGGAGGCATGGTAAACAAGTGATAGGCAGCACAACATAGCGATAGAACGGAGCAACTAGCAAGCAAAGATAGAAGTGATATCGAGGGTGATGGTCATCTTTCCTGAAATCCCGATAGGAAGAAGAACGAGTCCATGAAGAAGACAAACGGACGTAGTCGAACGAATCCTCACAACTCCGGAACGAAACCGAAGCTAACGAGAGAAGCAAACCGGAAAGAAGCAAACAACATGGTAAACACACACGCATAAACATGGCATGATGCACAAACAAGTATGATGCATGTCCGGTTTAAAGAGGCATGGCATGGCAAAGTGCAACAAACAATACTACAAGTTAAGTGGAGCTCTATATGCAACGAGTTGCATATTAACGGAACACCACATCACTTATTTAGTTTAATCTCGTTTAAGCTACCAAACAATATTAAATGTTGTTAAACATGGAAAGAGGTGAAGCATAAATAAACTAACTATTTAGGCAAGTTTAAGTGAGGCCGGAAACAACAAACAACAATTCCGGAAAGTCCCCATGTCATTTAGTAGTTTAATGCAAACACAATTTTAAACATTTTAAATGTTGTTATCATGATGCGGATGACATACACAAGTTTATGCAATTTTATGAAAATGTTGGCATGAGCATATTATGAAGCATTTGATCACCATGGCGGAACAAAAAGGGTGCCACAGCGGCGAAACAAAAATGGTGCCACGGCAACATATCCGATAATGATGCCACGGCAACATATCCAAAAATGATGCCACGGCAACATATCGGTTCCGGTAGCTCACGGAGATACCGGTGCAAAAGGAAGTGGGCGTGAGCGTGTCATGCAAGGATGCTGGGGTGCTCCCGGATTACCGGGTTCCCACGGGTCGACGGCATGGCAAACGAGGACGAACTTGCAATGACAATTCGGACACGGTGCACACACGAGCATCTCATACAACCAAGCATGCATTCGTTCACGGGCGGTCGTCATCTCGGGATTATACCTTCGAAGCGTGCATTTTCGGAGCGGTTCGAGTGGTCGAGGGAAGTAGTCGTTCACGGGTCGTAGTGGAAGTAGTTGTACTCGTGTCGTAGTGGAAGTAGACGTTCTCGCGACTGAAGTTGTACACGTCGGCGGTAGTCGAACTTGACGGTCTTGGCGACGGTAGTTGTACACGTTTTTCGTAGATGTCCGGGGTCGTCGGTAGAGGTACACACGTTGTCGGGGTACTCGTCGGTCCGGTCTTGGTGTAGATGCACATGGCAAACGTAGTGGAACTTGGCGGTCCATGTACTCAAACTTGGTGCGTCCAAAGGGGATGACCGGCTGGGCTGCTACTCCGGTTGGCGTGGCAGCGAGGCAAAGGAGCTCGTGCTCCTTGGCGACTGGGAGGCTCGGGGCATGAGCAGGGTCGAAGAGGGCCGAGGCAGGGGGCGAGCCGCGCGGTTGGCTGATGGTAGCCGCGGCCATGGTGGTGGTCACCACGAAGCAGAGGAGGCCGGGACTACTACCGCTGACGAGGCATGGCGAACGAGGAGGCCGGGGATGCAGATGACGGCGGAATCCGGCAAGGAGGCGGCGAAAATGGCCGGATCCGGGCCAGCTTGGGTTGGGGAGGTGAGGTAGCAGGCCGGCGACGCAGGGCGGCGGCCTGCTGGCTCGAGTGGCACGCGGCCATGGCAAGGAGACGAGGCAGAGGAGGGGCACTCGAGGCAGGTCTACGGGAGCCGGCGGGGACGCGGGGAAGCAAGGTGGTGGTGGTGGAGGACGCGGGGCGTCCGGCCGAAGGCATGGCCATGGACGACGGCGAGGTAGGTCGAGGGCGGCGGCGGTCGCTTGGCGGAGGGAGGAGGCAGGCGAGGGGAAAGGGAGAGGGGATTGCGCGATGAGGGAGGAGCAGTCGAGCGAAGGGGCGCGGCTTCCTCACGCTGGTTGCGGGCGTGCGCGAGGTGAGAGGCGAGAGGGAGATGGGGATCGAGAGGAGGGAGCGGATCGAGAGATGGCTCTCCCTGGCGATGCGGTGTGTGGCGACGGGCAGGGAACGAGAGGGAGAGAGATGGATCGAGGGGATCGGGCTAGGGTTAGAGCTGGGGCGCGGCTGGGCTGCGGATGGGCCTAAGAGGCCGGCTAGGTTGCATGCTACTGGTCTTCTTCTCCCACTACTAAAAGAAAGGAAAAAAACAGAGATTAAGAAAGAAAAGAAAGAGGGGTTAGGGGAAGAAAAAGCGCAAGGGGATAATTTTCCCGGACTCATAAAAATGAGCTTGATCCAAGAAAATAGGAATGGCCAAGATTGCAAGATTTAAATTCAAATTCATTTGATTTAAATCCAAATGATTTGAATGGTAGTGAGGGTTTGGGAAGGTCCAAAAATGTTCGGATTTTTGGTGGAGCTCCGGAATATGATAAAAGAATACATGGCAAGGTTGGAGACCAAACTTGAAGCAGAAAAGGAACGAAATTATTTTGCAAGTGTGTTTATGGGTGATTCCGAATAAAGAAATATTTAATATAGCTCCCTAATAATATTGAGAGGCTTTAATATGTTATAACGAGAAATCACAAGTGAATTCCCTCGATTTAAATGGATCGAAAAAATCCATACAATTTATTTAGCTGAGTTTAAAAAAATTAAATGGCATGATGGCATGATGACATGATGCAATGCACATGATGCAGAGATGAATGCACGAACAAAACAAAATCACACAACAAATCTCGGAAAACCCTGGAAGGCATCTGAAGCTCCGGTCTTGGGGCGTTACAACTCGATCCCATCGGTGTAGCGTGGTCCTCGTGGTTCCCTAGTACGGATGCGATGTAGTCGAGGATGACGGAGCTCCTGGACCTCTTGGCGCGGAGAGTGGAGGCCGGTGGCCGCGGGATCGACGAAGGCAGGGTGGCGACTCTGCTTCGGTGGAGATGAAAACGAGGAGGAAAACAGGAGTGAGGGGAACAGGAGATGGCTAGGGTTTGCAGGGGTCACGGGGTTCATTTTGTAGGCATCCAGGGGGAGCTGGATGTTTGGCACGCGAAGATCACCATCCATGGACGTGCTCAGATCGTCCACGGGGTGTGCTGTGAATAGGAAGAAGAGGATGAGGTGAGTTGGGCTGTGCCTTGTACTATTCATGGTGGGCCAAGTGCACAGGAGACTTTCTTCCTTTTTTTAGGTTTTGTATTTTCTTTATACACTAACTGGCTTTTGTAAAACATGTAACTAGTCCCATAAATAACGCTGCATTATATGGCACTGCCACAAAAGTTTGGGAGGCATTTGAAAAGCTTTGTAATTTTTTATAATTTTAAAAGTGGTTAAAATATTGTTTTGGTCTCTGTTTTAATTATTTTAGGGCATCTAGTATTTTATAAAATGTTGGTTTTGTTTTTATAATTGCTTTGGGATTATTTGCAATATCATGAGCTATTTTGTATAATTAACTTAAGAAGTAATTATTTGACTTTATTTCAAATTCAAATTTGAATCGGTTCCGAACAATTGTGAGTTTAACAACAGTAACCATGGTGACGTGGCATCATTAGCAGTGAATTACTGTAGCTTAATTATCCGGGCGTCACAATTCTCCTCCACTACAAGAAATCTCGTCCCGAGATTTAAGAGGGGGACTAAGGCGGAAAGGTCTGTTCTAATGAATCTTCTCGGTCTTGGTTGCTCTTCTCGAAGTGGTCAAGCCATTATATTGATGTCTTTATTCCTATGGTTCAGTCATCATGATGAAGCCGACATCCTTCCTTCAAGATCTCCATCGTACTTACGACAGAATAAGGGGGTATTCCGAAAGAACGGATCTCTGCAAGGTTGACTATCTGGTTGATAACATCGGGGAAGGTAGCGGAAAGTAACTCTCAAGTTGAAACTTAAGAAAATATCGAGAGCAAAGTAAGGAGGTGTCATGGGAAGTTTCAAGCAGGTAGGCAGTCATTTGTTGCCTGAAACAAAGTGTGAAACGGGTCCAGAGCAACAAGAATAAGTATTGGGTCTGATACCAGAGTAGATCATATGTAGGACGGTGACTCGTGAATTACATACGAAGCTAAGTGCAAAGGATACTTCAGAATCAAGGATGTACAAGAGGGTCAGGTTTCGATCCTGTGGAACTGTGGGTTATGGGCCCACCATGTGGGTTAAAAGTAGGAGGAGCGGTGACTTCTTGCATGGTCAAAATAGCAAGGCATGTTAGAATGTAGCCTGTCGATTATGTCGGCAACAACGTTGGTATCAATGGCGAGGGATGAAGAGAACCATTTTCCTGCTCGTTGAACGAGGCGGACTAATAGGCAAAGTTCTCGTCCATTGGTGGCTACCAGAATGTCATCATCAATAGTAACAGGGTCTTGCTGACAGAATTGTACAACGAGGTGTTTACATAAGCAGGGAAATGTTACTGCTTATATAATATAGATCACAAGAAGGTTTAAACAAACCAATGGAAAGGAAAAGTGGTTATCAGGTTTAAACAGAACAATGGAAGGGAAAATTAGTATGCACACATATTTTGGGGGTTATATCCTTCCCAAGGACAAGCGGAGCATGATATCCATGACAGGATAGAATGTAGAAAACCATTTAGGTAAGGGGAGAGAAATTTCATGACATTACCCATACAACGGTGTTTGGATAATTGAGCACGAAACATTTAGCATCGCGCCTCCAATGTTCTTGTTGATGAGTGGGGTATCATAGTCATGCTTCGAGGTAGCAATGATATGGTGTTTCAATCAAGGGCCGGACTTTGGATACACAAATGATCCATCAGGAGCAAGTTATAAAATAAGTCCTACAATTTCCTCCAGGAAGAATGGTTATCCTTGCAAAAGAAATTATAATGATAGGTCCTCCAGCCAGGGGAGGGGGGGTGCTAGGCATGACATCATGTTACCGGGTCATCAAAGGACCAACATCATAACTCTTGGAAAGTTGTCCCAACCATCATATTTGACCGAGATTCAGATCCGATTGGTGTCATGATACCTCAGACTCAGGATGTCCGAGAAGAAAAGGTGCAACACAAATCGATGAAATGACATTGCCATATTCTCGGGAAATGAACTATGGGAGCGGGTTCCTGAAACAATACTTCATCATTAAACCAATGAGGGGATGAGGAGGTGGCTGATGGGCTCAGCGACAATTCATCGAGAATTCCAAACGGATGGATTTCCACAATAATGTGAACAGGAAGATGACACTTGTCAATTCAAATTATATAATGGTGTATGCTCGAGGAAAACATACACCATCAATCACTAGTTGAAAGGTGTGCCTGAAATATGACCTTAGGCAGCAAGATCAATGTTAGAGTGATGATTCAATAACCAACAGTCTAAGAACGAACTGTCGATTGTTAACTTCAAAGCAATAGGGTTGCTAGAAGTACATAACTCAAACAACATCGTTAGCATATTGGTATCCTAGTTAAAAACAACACGGGGACCAAGGAAGAATGGTGATGGTGAGAAGTATCATCATACCGAGAATTTCTAAGAGGTGGAGAAATCCCCACAACATTCTCGACAGAAAAGACAGTAATACTTCAAAGCAGAACACAACACTAGCTAGAGAGCAATTTATATTCATAATGTGGACAAGTTCACGATGAAAGGAAGTCAAGGGTGTTTTTGATGATAATAAAAATCATCGAGGGCAAGGAGGGTATTTCTCATGATGAACATAGTTGACATCTCAGAAGAAGTCAAAGTGTTGAAGGTGATCCGACACATTTGTTGAGAGATTTCATGAAGATGTAATCGATCAGCGATGGCCTCAAGTCAAAGGAATGATGAAGCGAATGGCTATTGGAACCATGGGTACGACACAAACTCGAAATCAAGTTTGTTGTTCAAGGATAAATGATATGACGAGGAAGATTGACGTAAGATTAGCTCACCTCAAAAGTTGTGCTCCGGAAAGAAGGACCAGTTAGCACAGTTAAAATTAGCACGATAATGATGTAGCCGATATTCTAGGAATGACCAGATTGAGTTCAGAATTTCCTAGTAAAAATACTAGGGGTATTTGATTTGTAGTGCGGAATAATTTCACTAGTCGGTGTCCTCGGTTGACAACAACCCAGAACCCATAGAGTGATTTCGACAAGGAAAGACATTACTTCAACAAGTAAGATGTGGTGCAATGGCAAGACATCTCCGAGATACCAGGGGTAATACTCGAAGGTAGAACATGATAGAAGTAGAATCGGTTCATTGGCCTATGACAGTAGATACTTCAACATTGCCAAAAATAGACGAGGCACTGGAATGGATTCCCATCAGATATATTAGATCAGGACAACATGGTCGGAACCATAACTATTAGGAATCAATTTCAAGAATACCGATAGAATCATACAGCTGGATAATCATTTTGCAAGAAGCTTCTGAGACGGTCTACATCATTTTCATGGGCATGAACACAAAGTTCAAGGTCGACTCCCACTTCTTTAATGCATATCATTTCATTCACCTCTCGCTTGATATAACTATAGTGTTGGAATTTTATCTGGTAGAACACCAGAAGAGTATGACTCGTGAAAACTCTCGGGTTTGCACAGATCAGGGAAGGCATTCGTCCAGCCCATCGGGTATCTTAGAAACATATACTACAAGGTTCAGAAGTAAATAACTCAAGCTCTAAAGCAGAGCGTCGTTGGCCATATCAGAGAATAGAACTTACCAATGGCATTATGTATCTGGGAAAGAACTTCTCGAGGTTTTTGTATACAAAGGACACTGTCGGATTGATAATTCAACAAAGGATCCGACGGCACACAATCAGAAGAAGGAAAAATGCAAAGGCATTGGGATATAGAAACAACTGACTAATTCAAGGCTCAATTGCGAAGGAATTTATGATTTCCAAATCAAGGGATCAAAAGCAAATGTTCTGATAAAAAATGAATAAGTTCAGTAGACTTAGAAGCACAACCGATCAAGGCATTGATTGGTCAAGAACCAGCTCATATCCAAATGACGTCTGAGTCAAAAGGATGAATTCTAGGATCTGGCTGAGGATTGCGAGCATTCGCAACATATTGAATCAACAGGCTCAAAATGATAATGACAAGGGATGCCAATAAGATTACGAGACTTATGGGATTAACCATAATGCAAGCAATCAAGAATTTCAAGAGCAATAGGTTGTTCAGGATTTTCAGAAGAATGAATGGTATTGCGAAGACTTTTGTGAAATACCTGAATCAACTGGCGATGAGCGGATACTCCGTAAGTGCAAGAAATTATCCGTAGGGGTATTTAGGTGACAAAGAACAGCAAGGCACTAAGCTCAAAGGATTCTCGGAACAACAGAGAGAATTTCAGGGTATCTTGTAGTAACAAGATCAACTGGGAAACATTGTATGAATGGCGAGTATACGTGGTTATCCATAGGGGTTTATCGATTGAAGGGAATTGCAAAAGCGATGGCACAAAGTATCGATGGAACATCGGAGAGTAACTCCGGAATCTTCTAGTGCAGCAAGCGATCATCTGGAGTGAGGGGCTCTCCGGGTGAATTTGATCACGAGATCCTAATGTTAGATTTTAGAAAAATCATTTAACCTGAATAGAAGAGAGATCAGAGTCCTAGAGTAAAGGTCGAGGAGTAAAAGATCCTAATACCACCCAACGGCGACGTGGGCCCGTAAGCCACACAACCAAGTTAGTAAAACAATTTTCGGCTTCTAGACTCAACTTTGGCCAAGGAGTTGGGAAGGGGATTCCTACAGGCAGTCGGCTCTGATACCAACTTGTGACGCCCCCAATTCAATCGTACACTAATCATGCACGCAAATGTGTACGATCAAGATCAGGGACTCACGGGAAGATATCACAACACAACTCTAAAACATAAATAAGTCATACAAGCATCATAATACAAGCTAGGGGCCTCGAGGGCTCGAATACAATTGCTCGATCATAGACAAGTCAGGGAAGCAACAATATCTGAGTACAGAGATAAGCTAAACATGTTTGCCTTAAGAAGGCTAGCACAAACTGGGATACATATCAAAAGAGGCGCAGGGCTCCTGCCTGGGATCCTCCTAAACTACTCCTGGTCGTCGTCAGCGGCCTGCACGTAGTAGTAGGCACCTCCAGTGTAGTAGGAGTCGTCGTTGACGGTGGCGTCTGGCTCCTGGGCTCCAGCATCTGGTTGCGACAACTAGGTAGAAAGGAAAGGGGGGAAAGGGGGGAAAGCAACCGTGAGTACTCATCCAAAGTACTCGCAAGCAAGGAGGTACACTACATATGCATGGGTATGTGTGTAAAGGGCCATATTGGTGGACTGAACTTCTGGCAGCCTCCGTCTTGTAGCATGTAGAAGAGAGTAGATTGAAGTCCTCCAAGTAGCATCGCATAGCATAATCCTACCGGGAGATCCTCCCCTCGTCGCCCTGTGGAAAAGTGATCACCGGGTTGTCTGTGGAACTTGTTTGGGTGTGTTTTATTAAGTATCCAGTTCTAGTTGTCATAAGGTCAAGGTACAACTCCGGGTCGTCCTTTTACCGAGGGACACGGCTATTCGAATAGATAAACTTCCCTGCAGGGGTGCACCACATAACCCAACACACTCGATCCCATTTGGCCAGACACACTTTCCTGGGTCATGCCCGGCCTCGGAAGATCAACACGTCGCAGCCCCACCTAGGCACAACAGAGAGGTCAGCATGCCGGTCTAAATCCTATGCGCGCAGGGGTCTGGGCCCATCACCCATTGCACACCTACATGTTGCGAGTGCGGCCGGTGAGCAGACCTAGCAACCTCCATTACAAAGGAAGTTGCGTTAACGCAGTCCAACCTAGCGTGCGCCGCTCAGTCGCTGACGTCATGAAGGCTTCGGCTGATACCACGACGTTGAGTGCCCATATCTTTCTCGCGTAGTTGGTTAGTGCGTATAGGCCAGTGGCCAGACTCAGATCAAATACCAAGATCTCGTTAAGCGTGTTATTATGAAGTAACCGCGAACGCCGAGCAGGGCCAGGCACACCTCTCGCCTAGGTGGTCTCAACCTGCCCTATCGCTCCACCACAAAGTAACAGTCGGGGGCCGTCAGGAACCCAGGCCCACCTCTACCGGGATGGAGCCACCTGTCCTTTTAGCCCCCTTATCCGAATCACTTGCGGGTACTCAACGAGCTGACCCGACTTTAGTCACCATCTGTACAGTATGTATATATGTATAATATATACCCGTGATCACCTCCCGAGTGATCACGGCCCGATAGTATAGCAAGGCAGACTGACAAGAATGTAGGGCCAATGTTGATAAACTAGCATCCTATACTAGGCATTTAGGATTGCGGGTAAGGTATCCATGAATGTAGCAACCATGATAGGCTATGCAACAGAATAGGAGTAACCGAACAGTAACATGCTACACTACTCTAATGCAAGCAGTAGAGATAAGAATAGGCGATACCTGGTGATCAAGGGGGGGGGGGGCTTGCCTGGTTGCTCTGGCAAGGAGGGGTCGTCAACACCGTAGTCAAACTGGGCAGCAGCAGCGTCGGTCTCGTAGTCTACCGGAGAGAAGAGGGGGAAGAAATAGTAAATACAATGCAAACATAAGCATGACGATGCATGACATGACAATGAGCGGTGTTAGGTGTGCCCTAACGTGGTAGTAGGTGATACCGGCGAAAGGGGGAAACATCCGGGAAAGTATCCCCAGTGTTTCGCGTTTTTGGACAGGTGAACCGGAGGGGGAAAGTTGCAGGTTCACTATGCTAGGGACGCGTGGCGGACGAATGGGTTGCATATCTGGATTCGTCTCGTCGTTCTAAGCAACTTTCATGTACAAAGTTTTTTCAACCGAGCTATGGATTATTTTATATGATTTTCCGAAGTTTAAATGATTTTTTAAAATTTCTGGATTTAATTATATTTCGAAATTAAAACATAATATACTAAGTGTACCCATGGGTTTCCTAGTCTATTGTATGGCAAGTGGGGCCTGGGTGTGCTGAGTCATCAGGTCAACAGTCAACGTTTACTGGATTGACCGCTACAGTGCATGTGGTGGGCTCCACATGTCATTGTGTAATATTTAATTAAACAGTATTTAGCAGGGGTGGTCCCACACATCGTTTGCTATAGGCTAATTAAATTAGTACTAAACTAAACCTACGTCTAATTGAACCAGGGGGCGGGGCCAGTACCCTGGACACAAGCCGTCTCACGGCTGTGCACACACACGTATAGCAATGAGGCGCTCGGCCATGGCCAAGGCCACAACCGAGGCGAGCGCATGACCGCAGCAGCAGCAAAGGGTGGCGGCAGTGGCTAGCAGCAGGCGGCCGAGCATGGGCAACAGCAGTGGTACAAGGCATCAGCAAGAGCAGCACGGAGCAGCGGCAACAACAAGTGAAGGTAGCAGCAAGCAGCGGCAGGAGCAGCAGGGGAGGAGCGGTAGCAGCTCGCAAGGCAACACGAAGCAGCATGCGGGCGCACGCAATGTGCAAGGTCGGCGAGGACAGTGGGGCGCAAAGTGGGTGCGGAGGCCGCATGCGCGGGCGGGCGCATGTCATGCCAGGGCGTGGACTAGACGCGGGCTCGGTGTTGGGCACGGTCGCGAGGACCGCGGCCACTAGACGGAACAAGGACGGCACGGGGCGGCACAACAGAGCGACGAACGGAGGGGGGAACTAGGGGAATGGGGGTGCCGCTCACAGGGGGAGGCAGAGGACGTGTCCGGCGAGGCGAAGAAGCTCCGGTGAGGCAGATCGGGCGCGGGGCAGTGACGGCCGTAGATGAGGAAGACGCTCGATCCCGTCGGTGTAGCGTGGTCCTCGTGGTTCCCTGGTATAGATGCAATGTAGTCGAGGATGACAGAGCTCCTGGACCTCTTGGCGCAGAGAGTGGAGGCCGGTGGCCGCGGGATCAACGAAGGCAGGGCGGCGACTCTGCTTCGGTGGAGACGAAAACGAGGAGGAAAACGGGAGTGAGGGGAACAGGGGATGGCTAGGGTTTGCAGGGGTCACAGGGTTCATCTTGTAGGTATCCAGGGGGAGCTGGATGTTTGGCACGTGGAGATCACCATCCATGGACGTGCTCAGATCGTCCATAGGGTGTGCTGTGAACAGGAAGAAGAGGATGAGGTGAGTTGGGCTATGCCTTGTACTATTCATGGTGGGCCAAGTGCACAGGAGACTTTCTTCCTTTTTTTAGGTTTTGTATTTTCTTTATACACTAACTGGCTTTTGTAAAACATGTAACTAGTCCCATAAATACCACTGCATTATGTGGCACTGCCACAAAAGTTTGGGAGGCATTTGAAAAGCTTTGTAATTTTTTATAATTTTAAAAGTGGTTAAAATATTGTTTTGGTCCCTGTTTTAATTATTTTAGGGCATCTAGTATTTTATAAAATGTTGGTTTTGTTTTTATAATTGCTTTGGGATTATTTGCAATATCATGAGCTATTTTGTATAATTAACTTAAGAAGTAATTATTTGACTTTATTTCAAATTCAAATTTGAATCGGTTCCGAACCATTGTGAGTTTAACAACAGTAACCGTGGTGACGTGGCATCATTAGCAGTGAATTACTGTAGCTTAATATTCCAGGCGTCACAATATAGATCATTGAGCTAACATCATTCCAAGATGAACATTTCAGGAAAAGCTCAATGAATGGCATGGCATGGATAAGGAAAGTGGATCCCTCAAAATACTAAGGATAAAAGGATTGGCTCAAGCTCAAAAGCTCAAGACTCTACATTTTATATTTTAGTGATCCAAGATCACATTGAGTCTATAGGAAAAGCCAATACTATCAAGGAGGGATGAGGTGTTGTTTAATGAGTTTCTTGCTCCACAGTGCTTAGTGATATGCTCCAAAAACCCTCAACTACTTTCTCATATCCACATATGACCCAAACCAAAAGTCAAACTCGGCCCCACCGATTCTTTCTACCCGGCGCTATCGAGTTCAGATGTGATAGCCACCGCTACAAACCCTAGGCAAATCGGTCTCATCGATAGGGATCTCGGTCTCACTGAGATGGGATTGTAATCTCTCTGTTTCCCTTCGTAACGTTTCGGTCTCACCGAGATGAGCGATCGGTCCCACCGAGATTGCAATGTAAACTCTCTGTTTCCTTTTCGTAACATTTCGGTGTCACCGAAATGAGCGAACCGGTCACACCGAGCTTACCTGACCAACTCTCTAGTGCTTATTACCAAAATCGGTCTCACCGAGTTTGTGTAATCGGTCTCACCGAGATTACATTATGCCCTGACCCTAACCATATCGGTCCTACCGAGTTACATGTCGGTCCCACCGAAAATCCTAACGGTCACTAGGTTTACTAAATCGGTCTGGCCGAGTTTGTTGATTCGGTCCCACCGTCTGTAACGGTTAGATTTTGTGTGGAGGCTATTTATACCCCTCCACCTCCTCTTCATTCATGAAGAGAGCCATCAGAACAAACCTACACTTCCAACTTAATATTTCTGAGAGAGAACCACCTACTCATGTGTTGAGGCCAAGATATTTCATTCCTACCATATGAATCTTGATCTCTAGCCTTCCCCAAGTTGCTTTCCACTCAAATCTTCTGTCCACCAAATCCAAATCTTGTGAGAGAGAGTTGAGTGTTGGGGAGACTATCATTTTAAGCACAAGAGCAAGGAGTTCATCATCAACACACCATTTGTTACTTCTTGGAGAGTGGTGTCTCCTAGATTGGCTAGGTGTCACTTGAGAGTCTCCGACAAGATTGGGGGGATGAACCAATGAGTTTGTAAGGGCAAGGAGACCGCCTACTTCATGAAGATCTACCGCTACTGAGGCAAGTCCTTCGTGGGCGACGACCATGGTGGGATAGACAAGGTTGCTTCTTCATGGACCCTTCGTGGGTGGAGCCCTCCGTGGACTCGCACAGCCATTACCCTTCGTGGGTTGAAGTCTCCATCAACGTGGATGTACGATAGCGCCACCTATCGGAACCACGACAAAAACATCTGTGTCTCCAATTGCGTTTGCATCCTCCAATCCCTTCCCTTTACATTCTTGCAAGTTGCATGCTTTACTTTCCGCTGCTCATATACTATTTGCATGCTTGCTTGAATTGTGTGAAGATTGCTTGACTTGTGCTAAGATAGCTAAAATCTACCAAAGACTAAAATTGGGAAAAGGATAAGTTTTTAATTGGTCAAGTAGTCTAATCACCCCCCTCTAGACATACTTCCGATCCTAGAAGTGGTATCAGAGCTTTGGTCTCCATTTGCTTTGATTTCCATAGCTTTTGGTGGTCCTAGCCTTGGTTGTGACTAGGAGAGTATGGCGTCTAGCGAGGGAAATTATCACCGAAGAGGTCCTTACTTTGATAGTACGAATTTTGCTAGTTGGAAGCATAAGATGAAAATGCATATTCTCGGACATAACCCCACCGTTTGGGCTATTGTATGTATTGGCTTGCAAGGTGAATTCTTTGATGGGAGAGAACCGAACCGTGAAGCTAGAGTGGATGAGTTGAAGATGCCGCAATACAACGCTCAAGCTTGTGATATCCTCTTCAACGGATTGTGCCCCGAAGAATTCAAGAAAATCAGCCGCCTTGAGAATGCAAAGGAAATTTGGGATACTTTATTGATATGCATGAAGGTACCGACCCCGTCAAGGAATCCAAATTGGATGTGCTCCAAAGTCAACTTGACAAGTTCAAAATGAAGGATGGTGAAGGTGTCGCTGAAATGTACTCTAGGCTTGCTGTTATCACAAATGAGATTGCGGGCTTAGGAAGTGAAGAGATGACCGACAAATTCATCATCAAGAAGATCCGAAGAGCATTGGATGGAAAATATGATACCATGTGCACCTTGATCCAAATGATGCCCAATTACAAGAATCTCAAGCCAACGGAGGTCATTGGAAGAATTGTTGCTCATGAGATGTCACTCAAGGATAAGGATGAACTTCACAACAAGTCAAGTGGTGCTTACAAAGCCTCATGTGAAGCCCCTACATCATCAAGTGAGAAACAAACCTTCAATGAAGAATTGAGCTTAATGGTGAAGAACTTCAACAAATTTTACAAGAGTAGAAGCAAATAGAGAAGCTCTAAGTCAAGGTCCTACAATGATAAAAGATCTTCTAGTCGAGAGCGCAATTGCTACAATTGTGGGAGACCCGGACACTATTCCAATGAGTGTACGACACCACACAAAAGAACAGAAGAATCACTCAAGAGGAGAAGTAGAAGAGAAGAATCACCACCAAGAGAGAGAAGGAGTAGAGATGATCGTTATGAACGAAGGACATCCCGGAGAAGCAAGGATTCAGAAAGGAAGGACAAGTCATCAAGGAGCTACACAAAACGAAGAAATCAAGCTCATGTTGGTGAATGGGTATCCGGCTCCGATTCCGACAATCACTCCGAGAGAAGCTATCACTCCGACTCCGAACATACTCAAGATGAAGGTGTTGCCGGTCTAGCACTTGTGTCAACCAACTCCTACGACATATTTGATTCACCAAATGAAGGACTTGGAAGATGCTTCATGTCTAAAGGCCCTAAAGTAACACACCCCGAGTATGTTGATTTCAATAGTGATGAAGGTGACTTGTTAGGTGATGATGATTTACTTGTTGACAACTCTAGTGATGAACAAGTCAAGTCCATTAACAAGAACAAGAAAGATTCTTCCTCTAGTAGTAACAATAATCATGCTAAATCCAATATTGTTGCTTCTAGTAGTTCTCTTGAATCCACTAATGATTCTCTTAGCCAAGTTACACTTGAGCAAGAAAATAGCTTATTGAAGGGAATTATAGAGAAAGGTGTTTACAAGAGCCTTGCCGGGAGTAAGCAATTTGAGGAAATTGTACGCAAGCAAGGAAGGCACTGGAAGAACCAAGGTGTTGGTTTTGAACGAAAGTTCAATGCCAATGGAGTTGAGTGGGAAGAAGATCAATATCCCAAGACGAAGTTTGTTCCTCAACAAGAGAAGTATGATCCTACTTCCTTCAAGGGGACACAAGCTCAACATGATCTTCCACCACAAGACCACAAGCAAAAAGGCAAGGACATGCTTCAAGAGGAGATTGATGCATTTGAAGAAGCTCCTAAGGCCTTGGTCAAGTGGGTTCCCAAGACAACGTCAAGTTCTACTTCATCAAGTACGACTACAACTCCGAGGATTCCCATCAAGATGATGTGGATTCCAAAGAAGAAGAACTAGAGAGTCCTTGAGGGTGGCTCTGCCAACATACTTCACTCATATTATTTTGGCAACAACAAGTGCAATCAACTTCCACATCTTGCACTAGTTCAAGGAGTCACAAACCCTCTTGTTGGTAAGACAAGGGACAAGGTAACCTAATGCATTCATGGACATCATCTTGTGTGTGCATCACTCTATGTCTATGGATATCCTTGTTTGTTCCTTGTGGGACTAACCCGTGTAGGTATTGAACGTGCAAGACACTCCAAAGGATTGCTCCAAATGATCTTCATCAACATTGAGCATCCACATCTTCAACACCTACATGAAGTCATCATCGACAAAACCCAAGGTTAGTTCATCCCTCTAAAGGGGAGTCTCACATCTAGGGGGAGCTTAACTCTAAGAATTGAGTCAAAGAAACTCTAATGGTGTGAACACATCAATGCATTATGTAGAAGTGGTAACCCCACTTGAGCTTAAACGATGAGTATGACCTATGATCAAATGTTCTCATTTGACTCCTAAGTCAATATACTCATATATAGATGACCTAGTCA
The DNA here is from genome assembly GCF_002162155.2 of Triticum dicoccoides. NCBI lineage: Eukaryota > Viridiplantae > Streptophyta > Magnoliopsida > Poales > Poaceae > Triticum > Triticum dicoccoides. The sequence goes on along the minus strand of NC_041393.1, from coordinate 362,595,884 downwards.
TCGCCAATTGTTTGATAGATGCTAGAATTGGTTGTGCATGCTTTGCCACATATTTCATTTGTCATTTTATTGTGCGAGCATGTTGGTTGCATATTTAACTCATTCGAGGACATCCACTTGTTGCTTTGATTGATTGATTTCTTTTTCTTTTGCCAAGTGGATGAACAAGAATGCCTAAGATCCTTCTCTAGCTATCTGTGCTTTTCTTGTCTCAAACTCTATTCATGCTACATCACAAAATTTGATCAAGTCAGATTCGAACCACTCAGTGTGTGGAGCACTCGGAGTCCCCGATTCTTCATAGACATAAACTTCCAAAACTTCTTTGTGCGTTTCGGTCTGACCGATTCTTCCATTTCGGTCATACCGAGATCACTAAGTCGATCTAGGTTTTAATATCGGTGCAACCGATTTGAACATTTTGGTAACACCGAGTTGCCGTAACTGTCAACAGTTATGCATCTTGGTGCCACCGAGTTGTTCCACTCGGTCGCACCGATAGGGTCGGGCTATATATACTCACGGGCAAAAATTTGGAAACTTTCTCCAAACCCCTTCGCCCGCGCATAGCTTGCCCTGCCACCTAGGTCTCCGGATCGTCCTCCTCGTCGCCAGCCGCCTCCAGACGCTGGTCTCCGCCGCCGTCAACGGAATTCAACCCCGCCGTTGCCGCCGTAGCGAGTTCATCGCCAAGCTAGGGTATGGACTCGATCACAGTGCTATCCCCATCCGATTCCTAGAACATTTTGTTCATCATGATTCTTGCCACGATTGAAATGATTCTATCCAGTCAAAACAATAGATAGATTAGAAGTGAATTGGAAATTTAGGGTTAGGTTTCCGCCGAAACCATCTCGGACCCACCGAGTTGTAGAACTTGGTTCCACCGATTCGCCTCAGGCCATTGCACAAGTGATTCTCGGTCTGACCGAGAATTGCAAATCGGTGTGACCGAGTTTAGGACTTTGTGAAACCCTAGCAGTCTTGGTGCCATCAAACTGTGACTCGGTCTGACCGAGTTCACTAGTTTAGGTCCCAAAAGCTGCTTCGGTATCATCCAGTTTGCAAATCGGTTGATCCGAAATGCTTTCTTTGGAAAACTAAAACTAAGTTTTTGAATCATTCTTTTGCAAAAACCTCTGCATTTTGTGATGCACATCCACTCTATATCATCTATATCTATTCACAGGGTCTGTAGTCAGTATTTTCAATATGTCTGATCAAAGTGACAGCCAGAACCAGTCAGAGGAGCAGATTCACATGAGTGAGGGCACTAGTACCTCTAGCACCTCAGATGATGGCAGCAGGAGCACCCCAAGCAACTTGCCCAAAGCTGCCACCAGGGCCAGAAAGAAGAAAACCTCAGAATCTGAGGATGAAGACTATATGGCAGTTGAGGATGAGGCCACTTCCAAGAAGAAAGTGCTCAAAAAGGAATATGGCACAACTGCAACCACTAAGCCTGGTATGAAGACCAAAGTGCCTGTAAAGAGAACTCCCATGTCAAAAGCCAGAGCCTCTACTCAAGTACCAGAGACATCTGATCCCAAAGAGGCTGCTGCAGAAGGGAAGAAGAGGAAGGAAAGGGTCAAGAAGACCATGGCCAGAGTTGTTGGACAGCCTTCCATGATGGAAGAGGAAGAGGAAGAAGAGGCTGCTGCACCAGCACCCAAGGCTCAAAAGCTTATGGGTGATGCTATTAGGTCAAGGGCTGCATCATCAAAGCCCAAAGAAGCACCCAAAGCTGCCTCCAAGCCCAAGACTGCACCTAAGAGGAATACCAGGAACATATCTACTGCTGAAAAGAACAAGGCCCCGGTGCCTGAAGCTGTTGATGAAGAAGAAGAAGAAGATGCAGAGCATATCTTGAGGAAGTTGAAGCCAAAGATTCCAGACCACAATGATGCTCATCCTGTGGCTGAGAACATGAAGCCGAGGAAGGATACAGGACTCAAACAGTGGAGATTGTCTGATCGTTATGCTATCAGGAGAAGGACTGTTGTTGACTACATGTTCCATACTAAGGAACAACAGGATTTCTATGAGACTGTGCTGCTGGACAAGAAGCCTATAGTTTGTGACATGAGGTGGGTGGATTGGAAATACATCAAGGAGAATGAGGAACACTATCCTGGTGTGTATGACAGTTTCAGTGCTTGTGGAGTTGCAGACTTTGTTGGACAGAAGTTCACAAAGTGGAATGATGAGCTCATAATGCAATTCTACTCCACATCACACTTCTATCCAGATGGCAGGATAGTATGGATGTCTGAAGGTACAAGGTACCAGTCTACAATTGAAGAATGGGCAAATCTGATAAATGCACCAAAGGAGAAAGAAGATGACTTGGATGTCTATGCCAAGAAGAAGAAGGATCACAATTCTATGGCACACATGTACAAGGAGATCCCAGATAAAGCTCTTGTAACTCACAAGTTTGGATATGTACATTTCCTTCTGTCAGGACTGCCAACCATCAACTGGATCCTTAGACACACACTCTTGCCCAAGTCGGGTGATCACAACAAGATCAGAGGCCATGCTATCAATCTGCTACACATATTTGATGTGCCTCAAAAGTTCGAGGTCACGAGCCTCATAGTTGAGACTATTAAGAGGACAGCAGCTGACCAGAAGAGAAGCTGTGGGTATGCCCCACAAATCCAAGAGCTGATAAACTCCAAGATGGGCATAGGCACATACCTATTGGACAAGGATCACATGCCTATCTTTCCAGATTTTGAGGACAACCAAGTGGTTATGGATGAAGATGAACCATCTTCTGTGCATGCTCAAGCAAAGAAGGAGAAAGCAAGGACGGAGAAGGCTACCAATATGCCAACAATGGAAGAGGCACCTCAGTACTTTTTAAAGAGCAAACAAGATCAACTAGGCTACTTGATTGCATCCACTCTGAGGATTGAGAAAGGGCAGGCCACCTTGATTCAAAACCAGGAGAGCCTAGAGAGGATCATGGAGCGGAAGTTCTATGACTTGGATGTGAAGGTAACTGAGATCCAGTCTATTGTTGAGCAGCTTCAGGATGATATGCAGGAGAGGAAGGGCAAGACAACCACATATGCATTTGCCAGAGTCCTAGAGCTCAGAGATCAGCTACAGTGCCAGTGACAAACACCAGAGCCACTTCATCTGCACCAGCTACAGCTCCTACAGCTCCAGTGCAACCAGCTCCAGCACCTACACCTCCAGCTCCATCCACATCAACTGAAGCTTTCATCCTTGGAGTCATATCTACACCACCACATCAATACCAAGCCTAAGAGACGACATTGTACAATGCATTTTCTAGGAACTTTTTGGTAACTTGTTGCCAAAGGGGGAGAAAAATGTATAGATCATAGGCTTCGAGAGAGAGAGTTTCATTTTTGTTCTCTCTTGCTTTGGTGGTTAAATTTTATTTGCGTGTTTGAGATACTTTAGGTCTGTGTGATACCTGGATGATCATGTGTTTGATCATATGCTACATTTATGCTTGTTGGATGACATTATCCCATCTATCTCTATTTGATCCTTCACTTTGCTTGGTGATGAGTGCATGTATTCAATCTTTATTATTTTGAGCGCTCCACCAAGATGTATGTGACATGGAAGAGTAACCCATGGGCCTAACTCTTTGTGCATTTGCATTCCAAAGCAAATCTTAAACTATGCACAAATTTAGGGGGAGCTCTTGCTTATCACATACTTCTCAAAGCGACAATGTTTTTCACTCTTATTATTATTTGTCGAAGCTTTGATCTATATGTTGTCATCAATTACCAAAAAGGGACAGATTGAAGGTGCAACTATCCCTAGGTGGTTTTGGTAATTCCTAACAACATATAGCTCATTGAGCTAACATCATTCCAAGATGAACATTTCAGGAAAAGCTCAATGAATGGCATGGCATGTATAAGGAAAGTGGATCCCTCAAAATACTAAGGATAAAAGGATTGGCTCAAGCTCAAAAGCTCAAGACTCTACATTTTATATTTTAGTGATCCAAGATCACATTGAGTCTATAGGAAAAGTGAATACTATCAAGGAGGGATGAGGTGTTGTTTAATGAGTTTCTTTCTCCACAGTGCTTAGTGATATGCTCCAAACACCCTCAACTACTTTCTCATATCCACATATGACCCAAACCAAAAGTCAAACTCGGCCCCACCGATTCTTTCTACCCGGCGCCACCGAATTCAGATGTCATAGCCACTGCCACAAACCCTAGGCAAATCAGTCTCACCGATAGGGATCTCGGTCTCACGGAGATGGGATTGTAATCTCTCTGTTTCCCTTCGTAACGTTTCGGTCTCAGCGAGATGAGCGATCGGTCCCACCGAGATTGCAATGTAAACTCTCTGTTTCCTTTTTGTAACATTTCGGTCTCACCGAAATGAGCGAACCGGTCCCACCGAGTTTACCTGACCAACTCTCTGGTTAGCTTATTACCAAAATCGGTCTCACCGAGTTTGTGTAATCGGTCTCACCGAGATTACGTTATGCCCTAACCCTAACCATATCGGTCCTACTGAGTTGCATGTCGGTCCCACCGAAAATCCAAACGGTCACTAGGTTTACTAAATCGGTCTTACCGAGTTTGTTGATTCGGTCCCACCGAGATTGGTAAATTGTGTGTAACGGTTAGATTTTGTGTGGAGGCTATTTATACCCCTCCACCTCCTCTTCATTCATGAAGAGAGCCATCAGAACAAACCTACACTTCCAACTTAAGATTTCTGAGAGAGAACCACCGACTCATGTGTTGAGGCTAAGATATTCCATTCGTACCATATGAATCTTGATCTCTAGCCTTCCCCAAGTTGCTTTCCACTCAAATCTTCTGTCCACCAAATCCAAATCCTGTGAGAGAGAGTTGAGTGTTGGGGAGACTATCATTTGAAGCACACGAGCAAGGAGTTCATCATCAACACACCATTTGTTACTTCTTGGAGAGTGGTGTCTCCTAGATTGGCTAGGTGTCACTTGGGAGCCTCCGACAAGATTGTGGAGTTGAACCAAGGAGTTTGTAAGGGCAAGGAGATCGCCTACTTCGTGAAGATCTACCACTAGTGAGGCAAGTCCTTCGTGGGCGACGGCCATGGTGGGATAGAAAAGGTTGCTTCTTCATGGACCCTTCGTGGGTGGAGCCCTCCGTGGACTCGCACAGCCGTTACCCTTCGTGGGTTGAAGTCTCCATCAACGTGGATGTACGATAGCACCACCTATCGGAACCACGACAAAAACATCCGTGTCTCCAATTGTGTTTGAATCCTCCAATCCCTTCCCTTTACATTCTTGTAAGTTGCATGCTTTACTTTCCGCTGCTCATATACTCTTTGCATGCTTGCTTGAATTGTGTGAAGATTGCTTGACTTGTGCTAAGATAGTTAAAATCTCCCAACGACTAAAATTTGGAAAAGGATAAGTTGTTAATTGGTCAAGTAGTCTAATCACCCCCCTAGACATACTTCTGATCCTACACATCTGCCTCGTGAACTCGGCCCTGCCCGAGCAAAGATACAGGAGGCCGCCCCCATGCCGGATGTCACCCAGAGAGGGGTCGCCAGTCAAGACCATCAGCACCTTCCTCAGCATTTCAGGCGCAAGATCTCCTCCTAAAGCCTCATGCGGTCCTGATGCCCGTTCAAGGTCCACATCCATCAAGAGTGGCGCTGGAGAGGGGCGATGCGACACTGGACGAACTCCTTCACCACCTTGGGCGTAGTCACGCCAAGCTTCCTCAACCTCTCGAATCGGCGCCAGATAAAAGCGAGCTGGGGGCTCGCGAGCTCCTTGTGACCCCAACCACGATTGGGGATAGCGGGCAATGTCGGATGCGCGAGCAGGGGGCTAGGCACCCCGACATCCACGTATAGCCACCGCTCCCGGAACCCGCTCATGGAAGTAGGAAGGCCGAAATCAATCCCCGAGGTGGACGTCTCTAGCACGGCCTGGAAGCTCACGCACCCCGAGCACTATGATGGGTCGGTCAGGCGCAAGGAAAAGAAGTGGCGCAGGAGGCCAATGGAAGGGGCAATGCCCACCATATCTTTGCAGACGAAGGCGAAGATAGCAAGAAGAGTAATGGATTGGGAACCGAGATGCATCATACGGATCTGGTAGTGGGAAAGCACCGCATTGAAGAAGGCAGAGAAGGGAGGAACCAGGCCAGCCCATAGGGTGTCAGTGAAGAATCGAACCTCCATGACAAACCTGTCGAAGGAGGCATGGGATGCAGGCCAAGCCGTCATCCTTCCGCACTCACTGAATCTGGAGGCGAGAGCGGAGCGGACCTTGTCCAAGGCTTCTAGATTGAGTATCAGCGACCGACCGGCAGTGGGCGCGATTGCCGGAGGCGAGCTGGCCGAAGGCGCGGGCTTCTTCCATTTCTCCCTTTTTGTTGGCGCCATGGCAATGGGAGGGGGTAGAGCTCAAGTCGGATTGGAGGCAGAAATAGAGGCTCAAGGAAGAAAGGGGAACAGGAAGCACGCGGGCAGCAAGGAGAGAACAACTGTTTACAGTTTTGTGGCCACCTAGCCAGGCGGATATTGGGGCAGCGTGGGGAAGCGGAGACGCCCACGTCCAATCAACTACCATGCGGCACCCAAGGCCACAAGCTGTTGGGGCCCGCGGCGCTCCACACTTGCCCTTTTGCTTCGCTGATAAGCCAAGTCCGAGAGCGCCTTGGGCCCCGGGGCTATGTCGGTGTTTTGGGAACGGGGGTCCCCAGACTTGCCTGCCTGCGGCGTAGCTCAAGTAGAGGCCCAGTACGACCCGTCTTCATCAACCCAAGCTCAAGACCCTCGCGGGGCGGATGACACAAGGCTTCCTCAGGAACGGCCTCACCAGGCAGGCTCGCGAGGAGGCGGAGAGATCAAGGCAGGGGTACCTCGCGAGGTGCTCATGACGCAAGCCATGACGATCGAGACCAGGCGGGCGCCAGCCTGCGCAGTGTCCTTGTTTCCTCTTTGGTGCAAAGGGGGCAAGCATAGGCGTGGAGTACCGAGGCATCAAGCAAAGGTTACCATATTGGTGCAACGGGACCAAGACCAGCAGAACGGCAGGATGGAGGTCACCGTGGAGCCCAAGACGGCGTCATCGCCAGTGCCTTTGGTAGCCGAACACCAACTTTAGTCAGGATAACTTGTACTAGATGTTCCCCTTCAAAATGGCCGTTGTTGGCTCCCTTCCCGCTCAATATTTGGGGAGATGACCAGGGCCTCTATAAATAGAGATAGCCACCACAGTAGGAAAGGAGAGAGATCTGATCGACATCTCATCCAGAGACGATCGAATCCACCCAAGCAGAGCACTGCACCAGCTCAAGAACACCCCTCGCGAGGTTGTTCTTCCTCCGTACTGTTCATCATCAACCCCTGAGGCAATCCACCACACCACACACTAGAGTAGGGTTTTACACCACAACGGTGGCCCGAACTAGTATAAACCTTGTGTCCCTTGTGTTGTTCATCGTGTAGCTTAGATTCTCGGCGAGGCGTTGGGACGTGGATCAGTAGGGAGAAGTTCTTCGTGCGCACCCCAGAGTTTGAACCTTAAGGGTTTTGCCGGAACCCGATATCTGACAGTGACTAATCGAATACCAAGAACAAGTCCACATCTGTTATGCCCCTTTCGCAGCAATAATGATCAAACCAGGAGGAAGATAAGGCAAGCACAATACCAATGGTATTTCCGGTACAAGGTATTATTCGTATACAAGGTCTGATTCGACTATGAATAAAAATTGGAAATATGCTATATTCCAGAAGGAAGGCCAAAATGTGCTATGACCAAGGAAGTCTGTCAAATTTTTATCATAAAAGTAACCAGAAACACAGATATTATGGAATATGTATGGTATCCAGTCCACCTATCACCATGACAAGTTGCTGATATAAGAAGCTCACACTCCTCCACACGCTATCAGAAGAAGCTTATGATGCAAGGCTCCTCGAATTTTTTTAGTACGATACGTGGATCGCTTCCGGTCCAGGATACCCAATGCTCCAATGCATGGTACCTCAGTAAAAGCTTCTGACATAAGAAATAGAATCTTCCTCAACAAGCAATTCGAGGGGAAGCTTCTCAAGTATGGAAACCAGGATTCTCCAACACGATACCCAGGCCATGTTTCGTCTATAAGTTATTGGGGCTTCTTCTGCACGCTACCCAAGCAAAAGCTTCGAGCAGAAGCTAACGAGTCTTCCTCAGCAAGCTACTCAGATGGCTTCTCTCATAAGCCACTCAGTCTGCATCAGTACCACACTATTGCACTATCCCTAGAGATTATACAGTGAGTTGGTAGTATATGGCAGTACATACCAAGAATCAGATCAGCAATATTTTTGTCAGAAGTATAAATCAGTCAAGGCGTATGTCTGCTTCAGAAATCAAGTGTTCGACTACATATATTTCCATCTATACGGTGAGAATGTATCCCCGGACATGCAAGTCACTCATTCAAGGATACAACCATGACCAAGCGAAATTGTCTAAGGAAGGTAAGGATCAACACAACTCATGAGTCATGCCCAATAAAGATAAGTAGAGATACATCTCATATGGTGCAAGAATCGACGAGTGCCAAGGCCAATAACACAGCATCAACAGTCTGGACAACGACTTCCAAGGTCATTTTCCCTGCACCTGACAAGGAAATCTCATGAAACATTGTCACCCTCTTGTATGGTTGGCCTTAGCCGAGCTTTGTACAGCTACAAGCCCTCGAGTATATGTCACATAAGCGCGAACCCAGGTCAGAAAACGAGCACAAGTAATGATGCCAGAAAGATTGCACTACCCACGTGGTTGCCGCAAATAATCAAAGATGCAGGTGGCAAAGCTATTTCAGTATGGTACCCTGACAAAGAAAATCATCGGCAGAACGAGAAACTGAAAGCTAAGGTATGATGATTTTTGCGGCCATCAGGGATCGGATACCGAAAACTATTGGATGCCAAGATTCCATATGGATCCACAAAAACGTACCCTCAGAGGTCTACGCTATCCTCGTGTTTCACTGACCCGCTTCAAATGGTTAATGCGGGATATTCCAGTCTATTCTGTCAGACCTAAGAGTTCCTCCACAGTTTGATGTCGACAACCGTGTCAAAACACCCCGCAGTCTGTTGCCACAGATGGGTATATCAACAACATGGGTAAGCCAATTGTCAAACAATCACTCAGATCAGGTGTACCCACTTGCAAAATGAAGTGCACATACAGTCTGTCAGGAAAAGCATTTTCCATCAGCATCTCTATCAGGCCAGTCTCAAAGTTTGAGGTATGCTACATCTACAAGCCCATACTCCATTATATTGCTCATGATGGAAGGAAGTCGAATCTTTGGTAAATATCTCATGCTGAAGCCAAAGTATCAAACCAAGAGGAGTCAGTGTCACTATTGGGCAGTCAGATCTCGTCAGAAGAGTGGCCATGATTCTTGGTACTGTTTGAACCTGGGAGACATGCAATTCTTTGGACAACCTAATGGCCTAGGTAAATGGTTTTTCCCGACTAAAGGGAAGTCATGCTCAGAATATCACTAACAGATATGAAAGTATCAACATCAGTATAATGCTTTGGTATATAAGGAAAGACCCATCAGAGTTTGGGAAGGGTGAAGCAAACCACCCTAGAGCAAGGTAAGAAAATGATATGAAATTGTTAAGGAACAATATATAAAGGAAATGGATGCCCGAGTTGGAAACGGTGTCCTCAAGTCATACTTGTTCCCTGAGCAACCAAATCTCAAGAACGAGATTTCTTTAAGGCGGGAAGGTTTGTAACAGCCTAATTTTTGTCCCTTTTCTTTTTCTTTAGATTTATTTGGTTTTTGTTCTGATTTTCTATTTGGAGCAGCTCTTTGGACATGAAACCTAGGAGATCATCATTTCTTCTCCTCACTAGTGGCTCATCATTCTCAAAATCATTCCAAGGTCATGCCATCATCCTCATCCTAGCCCACCTCTCAAATTCTTTCTTGGGGAAATATTCCTTTTCTATTAAAGGAATAACCTCATTTGCCCTAGGTTGTGAAGCAACCTATATTTCTGTCCATCCAAAAATTCACAAATAATTCTCATAAATTGTTTGAGTAATATCTTGCTCAAATGTGTGAAAATCCTTCCTTGGCCAGTTCGAGAATATTCCCCCAATATTCCTTTTTCTATTATGTCCTGAATGGCATTTTGTGAAGGAAGTGCCATTTATCATATCTTGTTTGCTCCCAAACTTTTGGGGCATTCTTTCATGACCAAATCGTTACCTCATGCCAAAATTCAGCTCCATTTGCCTAGTGAATCTTCCTTAGTGAATTTTCAAAGTTTTTGTCAGACAGAAGCCATTGTGAAGGAAGTACTAGCTAGGAGTATCCAAATGAGTTGAAATTTTGCATGCATCTTCATGTGCTCATATCATTTCTCTCCTCCCATTTTAACTCCATCCCTTCATCTATGTGAGCACACCTTCAAATCTTTGATTCTATTAATATTTTTAGGTTGTGAAGCAAGTATGATTTATATTGCTCGATTAATTCTGAGAAATTACCACATTAGGATCCTACCCAAACGACATCTCTCCAGCAAAGTTGAGACCAGTTCATCAAGCCATTTTTTCACCAATACTATTGCAAGTTTTTGGACAGTTAGGATGTTTGTGAAGCAAGTACAATTTTGGCAAGTACTATTTCTTCATATGTCCAAATAACCATGCCTTGCCAATTTTGAGCCCAAGTGGTTACTCTATGTGAGTGCATCATCCAAATCCCTTTTCTGGACAAAATATGCACTTACAAAGCAACTATGTTAAGTTGTGGTCCATTTCTCCTCAAACTTAATAGGATCATAGTCCTTCCTAGCCTAATAACACCAGACAACTCATTTGGCCCTAAGCTCTTCTTTGTTGATCACTGTATCCCGATTCAGTTTGATACAACAAAGTTTTAGTGAAGCTTCACATCTCTCCTTGGCTCTTTCTCTTGATCCATCTACTCCCACATCCTCTATGATGCAGGGACTTATCACCAGACATCTCAGGGCACACCCTGTTGTCCTCTCCATGCCGGGCACAGTGGTGACTGCACCACTGGAATGGCAATGCTTGCGCTCTGGCTGAATTAACCACACTTTGCACGTCCGGACGCGTCGCGCAACTCAGCCTCGGTGTCCTTCACGCATCTGGGCTTGCCGACCTGACTCTGCTGCCCTCACCCATCTCCCTCCACCTCTGCTCTCTCCAGAAGCGTCCTCACCGGAGCTAGCCGACCTGCGCCCATGAGCACTCTGTGCGCCACTTGGCTCTGTCTGCCCCCGTCCGCTTCCTCTTGTTCCCCTTGGCTCCTTCTTCTTCTTCTTCTTCTTCTTCTTGTTCTTCTTCTCGTGAGCCCCTCTTCCTCTCGCCAGTCGTTTCCACCCTCTCCGTGATGAGCACGGCCATCGCCGGACCGGCCCGTGAGCCATGGCGGGCCAGCGCTCTGGAACCATCCTCCCATTCTATTTAAGGCCGCCCCAGGCACGTTTCTCCTCACCTCTCATCCTCTCCATCCCTCAATTGTCGCTGGAGCCACTCAGTGGAGCTAGGCTGCTCTTCTTCCTCAAATCTGGTGAAGAGCTCCGCCGCTCGGCGATCTCCTTCTCCCTCTCACTCTAGTCCATCCTAGTCCCTCCGGAGTGCCTCTTCGAGCTCCTAGTGCCTTGCTGGTCCTCCCCCACCCCTCCATTGTTTGGATGGTGGCCGGAATCCCCGATTCCACCAGCACCCATAGCTCACCTCCACCAAAGATGACGACGCCGCCGCCGTCCGACCATCCTCCGAGGAGGTTCTAGTACGGGCGTTACCGTGGTCGTGCGCACATTCCGTCCCCGTCGTGGCCCAGCTCCCCCGAGGCCTCTACGCTGGTGAGCCATCGCCGGTGAGTCACCGTCCCTCTATTCCCCTCCCCCTCTTTCCAAACCTGTCCAAAGGGCACACCGGTCAGCGACTCCACGCGGGACTAAAGGGGTACGTAAGTGGAAGCGCATTTCCACTTTACGCCTTCGATGTGACCCACTTTGGTTTTTTGATTTTCTTTTAAAATCAATTTAAATCCAGATTTGACCACATCTTTGACCATGAGTTACTCCTAAACTACAAGTCCAAATGAACTATTTTTTTGCATAATTTTTCTTTTAACCTCCTCTATTTTTTGGTAGAATTTGTTTTTTTCTCTGTTGTCTAGATTTTCTGGACAGAGAAAAAGGAATTATGGAGTATTTAAAAAATCTTTCAAAAATGTTTTTCAGTATGTTTTGTAAGCTTGATGACGACTAGGAGCTTTCCACTTATTCTTGGAGAAAGGCAAGCCACGCCCTCCATTTTCATGATTGCAATGCAATTATATGGTTTATTTAATTTAAATTGCTTAAAATATTGCATTAGTAACAAAGGATCTACCCTTGGAATTTCTTGGAGTTATCTTAATCTTGCTACTGCCATGGTATTGCTTGGATTTATAGAACTAATGTTTGCAGATGGGAATGACATGTTGCCATTGGATTATTGGTGGCTATTATGATTATTTTCATGATGATAGTTGATATTATGATCTTAGCTTGGTGGCTTGTGCTTGTTGTTGGAGTAGTAGTATTGTCGTTCTTGGGTTCTGCAAGCTTTGAGTTACTTGGTTACCCTCGGAGAGTATGTTATGGCTATGTTATGGTTTGGATTAGGTGTTGGATATTGCTATGACTTGGATCACAATTTGATAGATGATGTCAAAGTATCAGTTATCGCAGGTATGCTTTGGGGATAAATTCTGTCATTAAGTTGGTTAGGTGCCACTGAATCGGGCTTTTCCAATGCAACCACATTTGCCTTTATGGGAAGGCCCTAATGCGATCTATTGACATGTCTCTCACCGATGCCTCCAACGAGGGAACGTTATGGGTGCGCGCCACCCTGATCAGGTAGGCGGACATAAGCCTTGTGTGCCCGTAGTTGGATAGGGCCCTTTTTGTCCTTGTTTGGGACCGTTTATGTTTTGCCACGATGGTGGCCGTTGGATGTCACGACTTTGCATCGGGGCCACCTAGGACTGAACCCAAAGGGGGTGTTGGTCAGAGTGGCCGGGAGAGTGTCATGGCAGTAGATTGGTTTTGTCGGAACATCGTTGGTCCACCTGAATGAGAGTAATAGGCCATGGGTTCTATGATGTGGGTAGAGTGTGCTAACCTCTGCAGAGAGTGTGTGTGTGTGTGTGTGTTTAATCTATCGATAGCCGCATCCTCGGTCATGGGCACAGTTTGTACTAGGGCACACTGTTCGATTAACACTCACATGACGGAATGACTTATAGTTGGCTTATATGTCGATGATGTGATCAGTAACAACTTGGCAGGATGACGATGATGATGTTGGGATGATCTTGAGGATGATCATTCAGTTTGTGATGTGGTCACGAGGTGATCATGTGGATTCTTTGATCATGGTGTGATCATGTGGATCCTGAGGTGATCGAGATGGTACATGGCTTGGGCAGATAGCCGAGAGTGAGATGGTTTTTGAGATCTGAGATGTTGGTTTATGCTAGTAGTTTCATATCATGCTTAGTAGTTGCTTTCACATCATGGTAGTTGTTAATTTAATTAACCTGCTTAATGCTATGTTGTTGTTTTGCCGTGATGCTTTTGGTTGTTGTGAGCTTACAAGTACATTCAATGTACTGACCTGGCGTGTCATGCCAGATTGCAGGTGATGCTGTGATTGATTGTTTGTCGAGGTTTCTGTGTGTGTGAGCTAGATCGTGTCCCAGGTAGAGTCCCTTTGGAGTGGAGTTCACCACCTTAGTCGTTGTTCCGCTACTAGAAGTATGCTGCTGCTATGAGTTGTTCTGCTGCTAGCATAGAGCAAGCATGGTATCGCTGGTGTAGTGTCACCATGCTGATGCGATCCTTTGTAACATCAGACCCTTGTAGTTATCCTTTGTAATAAGAGCTGATTTGTTCTATGTCAAGCAGTGTCGTATTCCTGAAGACTTCACCTTGATCTCTGGGCTGGAATACGGGGCGTTCCGGTCTCTTTGAGCCGGGGTGCCACAAGGCTTGGTATCAAAGCAGGTCTGGTTGTAGGACACCCTAGTTAACACGAGCGGTAGTAATCAGTATATAGAGTCTACCTTGTTTGTTGCATTTGGGTTCTGCATTTGTTTGTTGCATAGCATGCATATATACTTATTATTTGTTGTTAATGGTTTATCTTGTGAGTGTAGCCGGCATCAGTATGGATCCACTACAGCTTAGCCCCTTGCATCCCTCCAGTTTTCCTTTCTTGGCTGTTCTTCGGTGTTTGGTGTCATTTCTGTCCTAGCGGAGTGATGCCAAGTGATCTCGACACTGTTTTAAGGAATGGTGCTCAGGTATCACACCGATCTCTTCATTCTAGCTATCCCTATCGTTCCGGTGGTAGACCGGTTGCTACCTCGAAACACACCTTTTTGTTGCATTGGCAATCCTTAATGATCTTAGTTATCAAGAAAGGGCAATGTCACCTGACTCAGCTTTCCTTGTTATCCTCTTCCATGGATGAGTACTCATCCCTTCCGTCCGCTTGATAAAAATATGGTCGTGACATTCGTGTCCCGCTACATAGTTACCAAGTACGTCCTCGCCCCCGGGCTAGTCATGGTTGTTACCTTGCTAGGCCAGCACTTGGTGTAGCAATGTTTACACCGGCTTTTCCACACATTGCTTCGTCTTCATGCACACCATGACAACATGATTAGATCCTAGTACCGGAGATCCCGCGAGATTTGTGTGCTTAAGTAGGTGTGCATATTGGGTGGATAGCATATATGTGATATTGCTTGTGTGTGGTTTGTATGCCTTTTTATTCTTTTGTTTGTTTGAGTTTTTTTATTTGCTTCTTTTGGGGCCCGGTGTTACATTACTTTTTCCTTATAAAGAGTTGTTCATCAACCGACGCCGAACTCAAAGAAGCGGCAAGGGTATAAAAGATATGGAAGCTCAACGACATGGCACTCTCAGTTGACTGCATTATGTTGGGAATATCTGCTCGGTATATAAATGGTGTCACTAATCGAATATCAAGAGCAAGTCCTCATCTGTTATGCCCCTTTCGTAGCAATAATGATCAAACTAGCAGGAAGATAAGGCAAGCACAAGACCAATGGTACATTTCCGGTATAAGGTATGATTCGTATACAAGGTCTCATTCAACTATGAATAAAAATTGGAAATATGCTATATCACGGAAGGAAAGCCAAAATGTTCTATGACCAAGGAAGTCAGTCAAATAACTTTTATAATGATAGTAACCAAACACATAGATATTATGGAGTATGTATGGTACCTAGTCCACCTATCACCGTGAGAAGTTGTTGATATAAGAAGGTCAGACTTCCTCCACACGCCATCAGAATAATATTATGATGCAAGGGTCCTCAAAAAATTTCAGTACGATACGTGGATCGATTCTGGTCCAAGATACCCAATCCTCCAATGCAAGGCACCTCGGTAAAAGCTTCTGACATAAGAAACCGAATCTTCCTCAACAAGCAATCCGAGGAGAAGCTTCTCAAATACGGAACCCTGGCTTCTCCAGCATGATACCCAGGCCAAGTTTCACGTCTAAGCTATCACGACTTCTTCTGCATGCTACCCAGGCAAAAACTTCGAGCATAAGCTCACAAGTCTTCCTCAACAAGCTACTCAGATGGCTTCTCTCGTAAGCCACTTAGTACACATCAGTAACACACTATTGCACTGTACCCAGAGATTATACAGTGAGTTGGCAATAAATGGCGGTACATATCAAGGATCAGATCAACAATATTTTTGTTAGAAGTAGAAATCAGTCATGGCATATGTCTTCTTCAGAAATCAAGTGTTCGACTACATACTTTCCATCTATACGGTGAGAATGTATCCCCGGACATGCAAGTCACTCATTCAAGGATACAACCATGACCAAGCAAAATTACCTAAGGAAGGTAAGGATTTAGCAAAACTCATGAGTCATGCCCAATAAAGATAAGTAGAGATACATCTCATATGGTGAAAGAATCAATGAGTGTGAAGGCCAATAACGCAACATCAACAGTTTGGACAGCGACTTCCATGGTCATTATCCCTGCAACTGACAAGGAAATCTCATGAAACCTTGTCACCCTCTTGTATGGTTGGCCTCAACAACGAGCTTTGTACAGCTACAAGCGCTCAAGTATATGTCACATATGCGCAAACCCAGGTCAAAAAATGAGCACAAGTAGTATCGTCTTTCTTTTGTGACCGAATGGAAATGACGCCCATCGGCCCTGGCATCTTCAAAGTGTTGTAGGCATAGTGGGATGCCACCATGACCTTGGCTAGGGACGGACACCCAAGGATTCCGTTGTACGGTAGGGGGAGGTCAACCACATCAAACACAACCGTCTCAGTCATGTAGTTCAACTCTCCTCCGAATGTCACTGGCAATGTTATCTTTCCCTTAGGATGACTCCTGCCGGGATTGACTCCTTGAAATGTACTAGTGGCCTTAAGCTCTTCCTTTGCTATTTGGAGTTTTCTTATTAACTTTGGGGAAATCAGATTCAACCCGGCCCCACCGTTAACCAACATCTTTGTGACTTTGAGGTTGTGGATTGTTGGTGAGACCAACAGCGACAAGCACCCTACCGCAGTGATGCGGTCGGGGTGATCCTCTTCAAAAAAGATGATGGGCGTGTGTGACCACTTGAGCGGCATCCGAGAATCCGCCGCTGGATCCATGTCATTGACTTCATGTGCCCACTGTTTAAGTTGGCCGTGAGAGGAGTGCAAATATGCACCCCCGTCAATACACAGGGCGTCAGTGGCTTTCTGGAATTCCTGCTCACTGGTTTCCTCTTCATTCCCTCCATCACCTTCATCATTGCAATTATCTTTCTCTTGGACCCTGGCGGTTTCCCTTGATTCCGAGGAGCCTTGCTGGGGCGATTTGCTTCACCGCCCTGGCCCTTTCCGCCAGTACCATTCTAACCCTTTTCTTTATCATGCTTCTCATATTCAGCCCTCTGCCTCTTGACAATTTGCTCAACTTGATGACATCCTGGAGATCATGGCCTTTGGTCTGATGAATCTTGCAGTACGGTCCATGACTTTTCCCAGCTTTCTCAGCAGCCGCAGCCTCCCGGCAATCAGCGCACGTGGCGGCCTCCTTGCCAGGGCTTCCGCCTTAACATTCTTGCCGGTACTAGGCATGCCTGATCCCTCAACGGTCATCATTGCCTTATCTTTGAGCTTCTTGCTCCGCTTCTTGTTGTTCTTCTTCTAACTTGTGGTCTCGTCGTCATCTTCTGAGTTGATGTTGATGCAGTCTTCCTCTCCAGGAAGTTTCCTCCCTCCTCCACCCAAGCACACTTGTTCGCCAAGGTGCAAAGCTCCTTCATAGTCTTGGGCACCCGAACATTCATCTTGGAACGTATCCTGCGGTTACGCATGTTGGACTGGAAGGCAGATATCGCAGTTGTTGGGTGGATGTCTGGGATGTTTCTGTGGACTCGGCAGAATCTCTACAAGTACTTCCGTAGAGTCTCTCTTTCCTTCTGCTGGAGAAGCTGCAAGTCACTGCGTCACCCTGGTTCTTGGTGGCCTCCCGTGAAATCGCCAATGAACCCATGGCACAGGTCAACCCAGGTCGAAATGGAGTTCTCTGACAGGTGCATCAGCCAAGACTTCACATTTGACTTGAGTGCCAAAGGAAAGTAGTTGGCGAACACCTTCTCATCTCTTCCTCGGGCAGCTTCAACAGCGATGGTGTAGACGCTCAAGAACTCTGCCGGGTTCAGTTTCTCATCATACTTCTTGGGTATCTCTGGCTTGAACATGCGAGCGGACGGCCAAAAGACTTGCCGCAGCTCACGGGGTGAAAGCAGGGCACCCAACCTCGAAAGGCAGGCACCCACCATCTTCGATGGCAGGCTCGTCGACTTCAGGGCCATCGCACCCATTGGACTGGCAGTGGTCGTTGCGGCGCTGCTCGACGACGATGCGTGCGGCTCCCCTCCGCCTGTTCTCCAGGGCTCACTGTTGGCCTTGACGCACTCGAGGGTCGTAAGAGGCCATCGAGATGTCATTGGGATCTTGGTTTTGTGGCTCCCGTGCTACTTGCCGTGGTGGGGATTGTACCATGGGGTGACTGAGGGAGTCCCGAATTAAGGGGTCCTCGGACAGCCGGACTATATGCATATGCCGGACTGTTGGACTATGAAGATACAAGATAGAATACTTCACCCCATGTCCGAATGGGACTCTCCTTTGCGTGGAAGGCAAGCTTGGTGGTTAGGATATTAACATTCCTTTCTCTGTAACCGACTTTGTGTAACCCTAGCCCTCTCCGGTGTCTATATAAACCGAAGGGTTTGGTCCGTAGGACAACAACAATCATAACCATAGGCTAGCTTATAGGGTTTAGCCTCTACGATCTCGTGGTAGATCAACTCTTGTAATACTCATATCATCAAGATCAATCAAGCAGGAAGTAGGGTATTACCTCCATCGAGAGGGCCCGAACCTGGGTAAACATTGTGTCCCCCGCCTCCTGTTACCATTAGGCTTAGACGCACAGTTTGGGACCCCCTACCCGAGATCCACCGGTTTTGACACCGACATTGGTGCTTTCATTGAGAGTTCCACTATGTCATCACCATAAGGCTTGATGGCTCCTTCAATCATCAACAACATCGTCCAGGGTGAAGTTTTTCTTCCCGGACAGATCTTCGTATTCGGTGGCCTCGCACTGTGGGCCAACTCGCTTGGCCATCTAGAGCAGATCGACAGCTACGCCCTTGGCCATTAGGTCATGTTTGGAAGCTTGAACTACACCGCCAATATTCGCGGAGACTTGATCTTCAACGGATTCGAGCCCATGACAGTCGCGCCATGCCACCACGATGAACATGACCTAAATCTGTCATCAGATGGTGTGCGGGAGATTGCGCATGTAACCACACTGGCCCTAGATCCAGAGTAGAGCGCGCCATCCGAGGACGGGAGGCTCAACCTCTCCACAAAAGCCTTGGACTCAATGGCGCTAGAGCCGAACACTGATCTGACCTCTAACAAGGCCTGTGTCATCGGAACCTCAGACTCGTCTCCAGCCATAGGCTCCGAACCGCGTGTATCCGCACCCATCGAATATGACCGAGCGCCGATCTTAGAGTTTAACTCTGCGGACATCTTCCAACACTCACCCTTAGGCATTTTGTTAAACTCATGAAAGTCCCTCTCCTTGTCAGGAGATTCTTGGCCGAACAACGTCCGGCTTGAGTGAGAAGCGGATGACGAAGGACTTCGTTGCCCACCCACCACCCACTTGATAGCCACTATCGATGATCTAACCGACATGCTTGATTTTGACTCCGAAGACATCGATGGTATGGACGATGAAGCCAGAGAAGAACAGGAGCCACCGCCCACAGGGCGCTTGACAGCCACCTCTTCATATGACATATACATGCTGGATACACCCAAAGAAGACAACGGCGATGACAAAAAGGACCCAGTCGAGGATAAAACTCCTGGAAATCAGCCAAAGTGCCGATGTCGGCGGCGCTGCTCGAAACCACGCCATGGTAAAAATAGTGATACCGGCACAAGAGGGAATAACACCCCAGACGATGCCGAAGACAATAATGAAACCGTGGACCTAGCAATGGAGATGGACGAGCAAGGTGATGGCAAACACAGTCCGGGGCCCCTGTCCGATCATAGCGATGCTGAAGACTCCAATTACCAACCTGTTTCCAAAGAGGAGAGCAGTCGGGGTGACGATGCATTCATTGTCCCGGAAGAACAATTGGAACAAGAGCACCTCCACCAGAGACTTATTTCCTCCGCGAGGAGCTTGAAAAAGCATAAGCAACGACTTAAAGCCGCACAGGATACGCTCATTGATAAATGGAACGCAGTACTCGACACTGAGGAAAAATACGGCGGTAATCGCCAAACAAATAGCTACCCAAAACACAAATTGCTGCCCGAATTCGACGAGGATGCTATCGTGCCCATACCACCGAATAACAATACGGCCGATCAGTCAGGCTGACCACCTCATAATAGAGGCAGCATGGCCAGCAACACCGCACACAAAACCACACCCCCTACCCATAAAGGAAAGGAGGTCGCAGCCCAGAACCAGAAACATGATTTATGTGAAGACCTGGAGAAAAGAGCTGGCAGAACCAGGTCCATTTATGGATCCAGGGAACACGTTCCCGCACAGGACCAGGGCCATCAAATCAAATATACAGGTAACTTACCTGTTTGGAACCAACACCGAACGCTACAACCATCGGGCCTGCGCTGCGACACAGCCAAATACAGGGGTGCTGCACACCCCTTGTGCTTCACCGATGAGGTGCTGGATCACGAATTTCCAGAAGGGTTTAAACCCGTGAACATCGAGGCATACGACTAAATGATAGACCCTACGCTCTGGATAGAATACTTTATTCTTCACATCCATATGGCTCGCGGAGACGATCTACATGCCATCAAATACCTACCCCTCAAGCTAAAAGGACCAGCTCGGTACTGGCTGAAAAGCCTCCCAGAAAATTCCATTGGAAGCTGGGAAGAACTTGAGGACGCTTCTAGGGCCAATTTCCAAGGGACCTATGTCCGACCTCCGGATGCAGACGATCTAAGTCACATAACCCAACAACCCGGAGAGTCAGCACGTAAGCTTTGGAACCGGTTTCTCACTAAGAAGAACCAAAACGTCAATTGTCCGAACGCCGAAGCCTTAGCACCTTTCAAACACAGTGTTCGAGATGAATGGCTGGCCAGACACCTAGGACAGGAAAAGCCAAAGACAATGGCAGCCTTAACTACACTAATGACCCGCTTTTGTGCGGGAGAGGACAACTGGTTGGCCCGTAGCAGCACCAGCGACCCTGGCACATCTGAAGTCAGGGATGGCAATGGAAAGCCACAACGAAATAAAAACAAACGTCAGAACAATGGAGAAAGCCCGAACAATACAGTGGTAAACGCCACATTCAGGGGCTCCAGACCCGGTCAACAGAAAAAGTCACTTAAAGGCAGCAGAGATGGTCCGTCTAGCCTAGACAAAATCCTCGAAAGATCCTGCCAAATTCATGGCACCCCCAACAAACCAGCCAATCACACCAACAGAGAATGTTGGGTCTTCAAGCAGGCCGGCAAGCTCAACGCCGAACACAAGGGGAAGGGACCGCAAAGCAAAGATGAAGACGAATCTCGCCATCCGAACATGGGGGGATAGAAGAAATTTCCACCGGAGGTTAAAACAGTGAACATGATTTATGTCACTCATATCCCAAAGAGGGAGCGCAAACGTGCACTCCGGGACGTATATGCTATAGAGCCTGTCGCCCCCAAATTCAACCCATGGTCGGCCTGCCCGATCAATTTCGATCGCAGGGATCATCTGACTAGTATCCGTCACGGGGGCTCGGCTGCCTTAGTGCTCGACCCAATAATCGGCGGATACCACCTCACCCTAGTCCTCATGGACGACGACAGTAGCCTCAATCTAATATACCAGGACACTGTCCGCCAGATGGGGATAGACCTGTCAAGAATCAAGCAAAGCAGCACTACCTTTAAAGGAGTAATACCAGGCGTAGAGGCCCTCTGCACGGGCACCCTAACATTGGATGTCGTCTTCGGCTCCCCCGACAACTTTCGAACCGAGGAGCTAATCTTTGACATTGCTCCGTTCCGAAGTGGCTATCACGCACTACTCGGACGAACGACATATGCCCAATTCAATGCAGTCCCGCACTACGCCTACCTTAAGCTTAAGATGCCCGAACCATGCGGCGTTATCACGGTGAGAGGAAATATAGAGCGTTCTCTCCGTATGGAAGAATACGCGGCAGCCATAGTAGCCGAAGCACAGAGCGACCCTTTTAAGCTGAACAACTCACCGGTCCTTAAGACCACAGTCACAGCAAAAACGTGTTTGGTGTGCACCTACGTGTAAAAACTCAGATAAACCTGCGCTTGTTTAGCAGCCCTGCCCCCACAGATCGCCCCATAAGAATATTTTACATGTTCTCGTGTATACATAAATATACACTCAAAATTTCTTGGCTAGCGCTGGGGGCACCCTGCACGTAAGAAGTCCATAGTTCGGCTTGACCCTATTCGGACTCAAGAAGCTACAGTTCACGGTTCATCAAAACCAACAAAGTATAGCCATGGCCATACCAGATTCTTTCACCTGGTTTCTTATTTTTTATAGATAGGCCATCATGATATACCCTTCAAGGACACTGCACAACGGAGATAAAGGCGCAAACATGCAGCAGGGGCCCGTTTCAAGGTTTCTGTTTAGATTAAGACCCTGTGTAAACCTTTTTTCTTATTATTATCATCTCCTGTTGTTTCATACCCTCCTGGCATATAAAATGCCCTGGAAAGATATCGACAGTACTTGCGAACTTACGATTCGCCGTACTAAAATGGATGTTATAGAAACAGCCAGCAGTGTGCTTTGAGAACTATATTCTCACCACAGGCGCTCTC
This sequence comes from Triticum dicoccoides, assembly GCF_002162155.2. NCBI lineage: Eukaryota > Viridiplantae > Streptophyta > Magnoliopsida > Poales > Poaceae > Triticum > Triticum dicoccoides. The sequence continues at coordinate 362,573,337 of NC_041393.1, read as the reverse complement.
TCCTCACGCCGGGTCGTAGCACGTGCCTTGAATTCAGGGTTCATTACCAGGGGCTGTATCCAGCCTGGTATGTAGAGAAAAGTCCGAATACCTTCGGGAGTGTTCGACGTCGCGAGTTTCGGCCTTATATGCATCAGCTCTGAATCATGTCTTGGGTCAATAGTTGGGTTTGCCCGGCTCCTATGATTGCTCCCTTACGTTCCGTTCTATCGGCTAAGGCGGCCAAGGGAGAACTACTGCGATTGTGCCCTGGTTCATCCGGACGAGCACGTCAGTAGAGAAAGCCGAAAACTAACTATCATGATAAGGCAAGAGTTGGTCAACCACTCGATGACAGCGGAATCTTTGCGATTCCTCTGCATTAATGAAGGACCGGTTTCCTGGTCATGTATTTAAACACACCGTATTCGGATAAACACGGACATACCAGGGGCTATATAGTAGCCCCACCATCAAACTCCTATGGCTAAGTGAAAGTGTTAAAGCTCTATAGTCTGATTGCCTAGTTCGACGCACTAATACCTCCTTAAAAGGACCAAGACGTCGGTTCAAGTGTGATCAAGTGCTTTTCCGAACACCCCCGCGTTATACGCGAGGGGGCTGAAGCCGACGACTGCAAACTTTCAGGTTATATGCATATATACATAAACGGCCGCACAGGAGGCACTGAAATACTTTACGGGCAAAAGTATAAACCTAGCCTTCATTATCATAAGCATTGTTTTTACAATTCGGATACATGTTACTTGAACATAATATTCTTCAAACACTGACCCTCTATCAAGAGGGCACCCTCTAATACTTCTTCAAAATATTGATCTGGTGTGTCCTGACCCCCGGGCGGACCCCCTGTTGCAACATCGGTGGCCTTCATCTTCGCCCAATACGTCTTCACACGGGCAAGGGCCATCCGTGCACCTTCTATGCACGTTGACCGCTTGACAGCATCGATATGCGACACTGCACACAAACAAGTTGCTGCACTAAGCCAAAATAACTGTTCGCAGTTGGTCCCCCAGGCCATAGCCGGTCCACGACAGCCTTCATGGCAAGTCCGGATATCCTGTGGAGCTCGGCCCATTCGGCCATCTACTCATTCAACAGCAGCGGATGCCTTGGCATGCTAAACTGCGACCAGAAAAGTCATTCCGCTTCATGGCCTTCTTGGTCCTGGAAAAACTGTGTCGCATCAGAAGCACTCTTTGACAAGTCCAAATATGCATCCGGAGAACTCCACATTTGATCAAGCGGGGAATACTTCGGATCGCCGAACTTAGTTCGTAATAAAAAGGCTTTCCAGCTGCGATCTCCCTAGCTTGCCGGATCTCCTCCCGTCCCGCCCTGGCCTCTGACCGGGTTCCCTTTGCCGCTTGCAAGGCCTTCTCAAGGTCAGCCGCTTTTTCTTTGGTCTCTTTCTCGAGAAGCGCATATTTGTTATCAGCGTCCCTTAGCTCAAGCGCCATGTTAGAAATTTTCTCCTCACTCAGGCGATGAGCAGCCTGTTCGGCTTTGAATTCACCAACTGCCTTCTCGGCAGCCGCATTGCTTATCCTGGCTTGCTCCTTGGCCCGGGCAAGCTCAGACCGAAGAGTCTCCACGGCGGCAGCTCCATCTGTAGTCAAGCATACTATACATTCCAGCATCATGCTCTAATTTATATGCACTGACCGCCCAAAATACATACCTTGCGCCTCATCAAGCCGCTTGTTCACGAGCGTGATGTCATCATATGCCACGTCAAGTTGCCGCTTTAGTTCGGCAACTTGAGCAGCCCCGGCAGTGGTCGGGGCTGCAGCTGCCTGTGTACAAATTAGAAAAATTATTACGTGAGCATATTCATTTGATCCTCAGATCATCCCATTCGGAAGACAACCAGAGTCTCAGCGGATACTATCTATACAAATTGCACATTGTGTTCACAGTACAAAACAAGAGGCTACATTACGTACCTCAAAGCCTCTTAGCAGGCTCGTAAAAGCTTCATTCAATCCACCTTTTGCAGACGGATTCCTCTCGATCACCGTACCCATTAAGGTACGATGTTCCTCTGAGATAGTCTCTTCCCGCAGAAGATCCGCCCATGTGTCCGGTTGTATATCGGATGGTCCGGGGCTTTTATTGTTGGTCTCTCTAGCTAGGAGCCGAACACCCCAGACCTCGGGCGGCCGAAGAGTCATCTTCTGGCCTGGCGCTCCCTCGCGGCTCGGGAGAAATCCTCCGGGACGACACCTCGGGGTCGCCCGCCCTATGAGGCGGAGAAGTATGAGGTGGCGTTTCGCTCTCCATCATCTCCGGAAGAAGATCCCCCAAGGATGAAGATTGTTGAGGGAGGCTATAGGCCGAATTGCAAAACATACGTTTCAAAATATTACCCTCACAAACGGGAAAAGAACGGGGTATGCTTATTAAACACCTTTGTTCACTTATGATTCGGCCAAAGGCTGGCCCCCTTGTGGGAACTGTGCGGCAATATCGCCTCCAGAATTCGGGCCCCCTGATAGGGATTTCTTCCCTCGCTTGGAAGCCTCTGCCTTCAGGTCTTTGGGAGCGGCTCTTTTCTTCTCATAGGGGGAAGGGATGTTAGATTCTCCTCCCCGTTCACCCTCCGACATGGGGGTTCCGATTTCCCCGGATACGGTGCATGATGCACCTCCGATATGATGACTGAGGGAGTCCTGGATAAGGGGGTATCCGGACAGCCGGACTATATACATCGTCCGGACTATAGAAGCGTCAAGATACAAGACTCAAGACTTCGGCTCGTGTTCGGATGGGACTCTCCTTTCCGTGGAAGACAAGCTTGGCGATCCGGATATTCTGTTTCCTTCCTTGTAAACTGACTCCATGTAAACCCTAGCTCTCCCGTGTCTATATAAACCGGAGAGCATGGTCCTTAGAGTGCCGATCACAATTACAATCATACCATCATAGGCTAGCTCTTAGGGTTTAGCCTCTACGATCTCGTGGTAGATCTACTCTTGTATTCCACATATCTTCAATATTAATCAAGCAGGAAGTAGGGTTTTACCTCCATCAAGAGGGCCCGAACCTGGGTAAACATTGTGTCCCTTGCTTCCTGTTACCATCAGCCTAAGATGCACAGATAGGGACACCCTACCCGAGATCCACCGGTTTTGACACCGACAATGACCGCTTTGGCCCTCTTCACTCCTCTCCTTTCCTTCCCTTGACAGCACTTGATAGGGTGCCGGAGCCAGCATTCTAGTTAACACTGGGTCCGCTGAGTTTTCGGGAAGAGGGGACGAACACCTAATCCTCTCCGCCTTCCTTACCCAGTCCTGGCAGAGTATGGTTTTCTCAGTCTTGTTATGAGTACCTTACGCTAAAAATGTGTTCGGAAATTGAGTACTTATCGGGGAATCCGGATGGTTGCATTCGAGGCCTGCGTCCTCTGTGGTGTCAGGATACCTTTTTCGTGACCCGAAGACTAATTCATACATCCCTTCGAGCGTTGTGCCGAAGAAGTGTTGAATGGTTTGCGGTCCTTCCGGATTGAACTCCCTCATACAGAGAGGTCGGTGCTGGCATGGCAAGGCCCGACGGACTAACATAACTTGGATTGCCTTGACAAGGTCGATGTCCTTCTTAATAAGGTCTCGAATGTAACTCTGCAGTATTTGAACTTCATCCGGCGATCCCCAGTCCAACCCCTTGTTGACCCATGATGCAAGCTGTGGCGGAGGGCCAGGTCGGAAGGCTGGTGAAGCTACCCATTTGGTACCACGGGGCTCCATGATATAAAACCACTCCCATTTCCATAGGCCGGAAGTTGTGGTAAAAGAACCCTTTGTCCAGATGGCGCCGGCTGATTTGCTTATCAGAGCGCTTCCGCACTTTGCGTGCTCCCCGTCTATTATCCTCAGCCTTACATCGAAGGTCTTGAGCCATAAGCCGAAGTGTGGGGAGATACGGAGGAAAGCCTCACATACGATAATAAACGATGAGATGTGAAGGAGTGAGTCCGGAGCTACATCATGGAAATCTAGTCCGTAGTAAAATAGGAGCCCTCGAAGGAAGGGATTGAGGGATAACCCTAACCCCCAAAGGAAGTGAGGGATAAATATGACCGTCTCGTTATACCTAGGAGTAGGGATAACCTCCCCTAGTGCAGGAAGCCTGTGAAGGATTTCTGCAGTCAAGTACCTCGCCTCCCTGAGCTTCTTGATATCCTCCTCGGTGACAGAGGAAGCCGTCCACCGGCCCTGAAAGCTGGATCCAGACATGGCTTGAGATTCGAAGCAACTAGATAAGCCTTGGTTGTTGGAGATCGAGGTGAGAGGAGGTGGGAGTAGCATAGAAGGGAAAGGCAGGTCTCGGCCTCCTTATAAAGATAACGAATATCAAACGTCCCCTACGTGGCCTTAAAACATGCCTATTCCCAAGGATTCATACCAACGGGACGGTTGGGTACCCACGCCCGTGTTGATGAGAATTCCGTAATAAGGGGACATGATCTCCACTTCGACAACGTGCCAATAAAACCACCTCGCGAAACATGGAGCAGCAGGACGGAAAAGCGATTCGAAATAATGACTGAACGATGATGTAATGTCGTATTGTAAAAGCTGTCAGTGGATTGGACTCGTGAAAACATTATACTCTCCACGGTGGTATACGGAATTTGTTTTGCAGAGCCGGACATGATTCTTGCGTTCAAGATCTACTTTGGAGTATTCGGAGAAGGGACCCGCCTTGCAATCCTGAAGACAATCTGTGTGCCGGACTCATCATCATTGAAGCCTGGTTTAGGGGCTACTGAGGGAGTTCCGGATTAAGGGGTCCTCAGACAGCCGGATTATATGCGTATGCCGGACTGTTGGACTATGAAGATACAAGATAGAAGACTTTGCCCCGTGTCCGGATGGGACTCTCCTTTGCGTGGAAGGCAAGCTTGTGGTTCGGATATGAAGATTGCTTTCTCCGTAACCGACTCTGTCTAAACCTAGCCCTCTCCGGTGTCTATATAAACCGGAGGGTTTGGTCCGTAGGATAATAACAATCATAACCATAGGCTAGCTTGTAGGGTTTAGCCTCTATGATCTCGTGGTAGATAAACTCTTCTAATACTCATATCATCAAGTTCAATCAAGCAGGAGGTAGGGTATTACCTCCATCGAGAGGACCCAAACCTGGGTAAACATTGTGTCCCCCGCATCCTGTTACCATTAGCCTTAGACGCACAGTTCAGGACCCCCTACCCGAGATCCGCCAGTTTTGACACCGACAGTGACCCCTGCCGTACGGTCTGCCATGCGAGCCATTGTCGTTTCCTGAGGAGGCTGCAGCGGGCCAGCCCGCTGTGATCCTTCCACCTCGGTGAAACCAATCAGACTTTGGATGGTGGCTCACCACTCATCCATCTGACTGGCTGCCGGCGGAAATCTCAACAGCAATTGGGCTCGCACCATGGCCTATGAAGCAGTGCTTGGTATGGGTGATGACGATGTGGATCACAGCGTTGCTAGGCTCCTAATGGTGCCAGTGGCGACCGCGCCATGCCCTTGTTGTTGCGAAGCAGCAACTTGGAGGGCGTGGTGTTGCGGTGGAGGTGCTTGAGGACTAGTGGCTCCGTTGGGCATGGTAGCTGGGTCACACTACACAAAAATGCACTTCCATGATGATACATGTTTGTCACAGTTGGTCGCGTTTTCTGTCATGCATGTACATCCATGATGATTTTATGACAGAATCAACATAGTCATACCTGTGTTGTCGTAGAAGTGTTCCATGACATTAGCAAAATTATCATCACGGAAGTGTCCACTTCCATGACGATAAATCACGCGTCACAGAAGTGCTTTCGTCAAGGGTGACCGACACGTGGCATCCACCGTAATGGAGCGTTGTTAAGATTTCGGGTCGGATTTTGGATCCGATAACCCGTTAACAGCCACGACCAATGCCGATTTTCCACGTGTAAAATTCTCATTGGCTGACGGATCCACACGTCAGCTCCGCGTTGGCACAGGTGTCACTCATCCAACGGTTGAGATGGGCCTATGATATGTTGACACGTGGACCGGCCCAAAAGTGGCCAACAAAGTTTAAATGGGCCGGCCCAATGGAAGGCCCATAAGAATTAGCGGACCATAATGGGACGGCCCAGCTAAAGGCCCACAAAATTTAGTGGACCATAATGGGCCGGCCCAGCTAAAGGCCCACATGATTTTGCAGACGATAATGGGTCGGCCCAGCTAAAGGCCCACAAGATTTTGCGGACCACAATGGGCCGACCCAGCTAAAGGCCCACATGATTCTGCAAACCATAATGGGCCAGCCCAGCTAAAGGCCGAACATTCTCTGTCAAATCGGCCCGTCAACGGCCTGTCCTAAACTTGTCATCAATGCGACCCATGGTCACTTATGGCCCGTTATCAGTCTGCTAAGTAATTGGGCCGAATTACAGCCCGGTGTATTTCCGACCTGTTAAAGGTCCGGCTTCATTTGGGCCCATTTACAGGCCATCAAAACTTTCGGCCCATAAACGACCATGAAGGATCTTGGTCATATTTGGCCATGTCTGACATTTGGCCTGTTAGAGGCCCACTATAGATTTGGGCCACTCTCGGCCTATTGTCATTTTCCACCTGTTAACGCCGGACGTAAACCATGGGCCACTACTAGCAAAAGGCCTACTAGTGGCGCACGAGTTTTGCCTACTAATGGCGCACTACTAGTGCGCCACTAGTACCACGCCACTAGTATTATATACTAATGGCGCACCACTAGTGCGCCATTAGTATCTGGTATACTAATGGCGCACCACTAGTGCGCCATTAGTATAGAGCAACATGCGCCATTAGTATGCATCCCACGGGGCCATATTTACCCCTGTGCTTTGGCATACTAATGGCGCACTGTGGGGTGATGCGCCATTAGTATCCTTTGGCATACTAATGGCGCACTGTGGGGTGATGCACCATTAGTATTAATATTAGGGTTTTTTTACTTTTCTAATTTTTGCACAGGTTACAAAATATATTATTGGACAGAATATAGACAGCACCACACAGCAACAGCAGATTCATCGAATACAATAGAAGATTAGTATCCGAATACAATTCATCATATTAGTCTCCGAATTCAATAGACCGAACAAAGATAGAACATTACAAGTCTCGGAGACCGCGAGTAGCGAGTTTGTCTTCACATTACAAGTCTATATCGATCATCTAAACTACCATCACATAGAAGAGAGCTGCGGTCATCACGATGAGCATCATCGCGATGAAACTGGTCTTCATCTGGTTCCTCCAACGCTCCCTCCTCTCTCCCGCTAGATAGCAGGCGTATCCAGATTTCGCCTCCTCCCTAGTGGTGTACCCTTTGTAAATGTTACCGCTGAAACGGTGAACTTGTCTCCAACACTCCTCCCAATCGTCGTAGACTCCGGGAACCTTACCCTTGTACACGACATACGATGGCATCCCTATGCACAAGCCAAACAACAAACAATACATAAGCAATATATAAGTATGCAACAAAAGGATCGCAAGAGAAAAGCAAGACATTAATAGCACGATTCATGGTCCTAGTAATAAATAGCATCGATTACATCTAAGTTGAACGACTGTCCAAACCAAAGAGACATACAAGTTCATTAAAGTTTAATTACAACATGAGCTAATCGATGTTTCAGAACTACAAATAGCATCACTACTTTCGACTCGACTCATGGGACCGGAGCGTGGATGAAGCCGCCGTATTTCGTGATGGTCATGAAGTCGCGGGCATTGTCAGCCTGCATTTGTAGCGTTGTGTCTATCTCACTGTTGGACGGTTGATCTCTGAGGTAGAATTGCCCCGAGGAACGAAGGACATCTTGATGGATGATTTCTGCAAACTCCGACTGGATGCGAAAGAATTCTTGTCGGAGATCAGCGTCCTGGATTGCCGCCAAGCTTGCGGCCCAATCTTTGACGTTATTTGGTAGCAGAAGGTGATTATGGTCCCGTACGATCGCCCGCATGTGATGGAGGGCGTAGTAGGCATCCTTCTGACCGCCAGGCGGCTGCTTGATGGAGGGGAACATCGTATTGTGGGTGAACACATGCCTGCCGTACCTACGAACTAGCCTCTTAAAGGTGCCTCCAGATGTGGCGTAGCCGGGGATAGCATCATCAAGAACTTTCTTGATATTTGTGTAGTCTATCTTGGAGTCATGGTCCGGGTTGAAATACGTGGCCGTGGAATATTTCGGGCTTAAGAGGATGAGTGTGCAATATGTGTCACTACACAGAACACGGGATGTTAGAAAAAAAACGATCGAAATCTAAGAAATCATATGTTACAGGGCGGTGAGGGGATGACTTACTCGGGAAAGTAAGGCATGAGGAAGTTATCCTTATCTGGGTTGGCCAGAATGACGCCTTCGAGGTGTGAACTCGTGACTTGTTGGTCCCCAGTGCTGCCCAAGATCTTGGCACGCATGTAGAAGGGGTGGACTATCACGATGTCCGGGGTCTTGTCTTGAATGATCCGCATCTCCATACTCAGCGAAAACAGCCGAACGAAGGTGTAGTGCAGCGGATGAAGGTTAAACATAGCAAACATGTCATCAAACCGCAGGACGATCGTACCCCCGATGGCGCCATCCACAAAGCCCTTGCCCTCTGGCACCTTGGCCACGAAAACCGGGTATGCGACATCATTCTAGGAGAGACACCGCTTCTCCAAAGAAAGAACACTGTCATGCAGACTCCACATAGCACCGGTTGCAGCATTGAGCATATTTGTCGGTAGCATCGCCCTACCCGCCACATGCACCCTCCTCGAGATATCCTTAGGTGAAGGTGGCCCATCCTAAGAACGGATCATACTCGGTGCCAGCTGGCTCGCACCGGCGCCCTTGTTAGTCTTTTGTTTCCGCCCCTTCTTCTTGATCTATTGTAATGGGACCGAGTTCTGCTCACAGACCACCTTCTTGAGCGTGTTGGGGCTGATAATATTTCACACCTCAGCTATCTTAGGCTTGGTGAAGGCGGGAGTTGGAGGCGTCTCCTGAGAACTGAAGGCCAGACGACACCTGTTGCAATTGGATTTCTCCGCCGTACCAGCTAAATCGCGGTCATCTTGGTTGGGTTCTTGAGAAGGAGGCCCGCCGAACTCGTCACCATACCCATGTTCGGCAAAGTACTTATCAACGTTGGTAAATGTACTGTCGTCGTTGTCGTCGTCGTCTGGATCCTGTGCCATATGCATGTACGGATCTTGTGCCATAGGGATGTCCGGCATGTCCGGTAGCGTTGCGGTGTTCTTGCCATGGCTTGGCGCCGGCACGACTGGCGGTCTTGTATGTGGGGTGGTGTCCCCCGCCCCCAAACGAATCTAGCTCTTCGGCCAAAGCAGGGGCCAGTTTACGCAGGCGCTGAGGGTCATCTCATCTTCTTCGTTGGCCCCAGCGGGTCGAATCGGAGGTAACAGCTCATCGCAGCGTGGCAGCACCCGAACCGGTTCAACCCTATACACTGTGGGTGGCATCGGATTACCGTGGAACACCGGGTTGCCCGGTTGAACGATTCTTCCCTTGGCGACATCGACCAACTCGCCACCCACGAAGTGCAGGAGAGTGTAAGGAACATCGGTGGCGCCCTACGAAAACATGTAGGGCGTCAGGGATGCCCGGTCAAAGGCAAGGAGATGAAGTCATCGGCCGAGAGGCTTAGTTACCGTGATGCCGTCGAGCTCGGCTAATGTTGAGGCACCGCCAACAGCGGGCATGCAACTCACGGAGGGGCCGCTTGCTGGTGAGGTGCCGGCCGGCGTACACCCGGGTGCATTAAGCTCCAATGCTCGTGCCGGCACTGGAGACACGAATACCGCCTCCGCCGGAGACACCAATGGCGCCGCCTGAGACACCAATGGCGCCGCCTGCGTGTTGTGCGAGTTGCTGGCCATGAAGCTGGGAACCGGGGGAGGCCCCTATTGGACACCCGCAATCCACGTCGTCAGCCCCTGAATCAACGTAGGCACCATGGCGGTGAGCGTCGTTCCCAGTTCTTGTTGCACTTTCTCTTGGATAATGTCCGGAATCCGCACCACTTGTGCCTTGAGTGCTTCACCCTCGCGGGACTAGCTTTCCGAGCTGGTCTTTTTCTCCTTTCGCCCACCAGCGGTATAGTATGATGGCCATTTTGTGGACAAGCCTTTGTCGGCCACACGACCAGCTGACGACGGCTTACTGAGCTTATCCTTGTTTTTCATTACGTTAAACGCCCTATTTAAAGGGGTGTCGAAAGGGGAGCTCTGAGACGACCCCGCGCTACTACTTTCAGTGTCCTGCGGAAGGAACGTGAACCATTTAGAAATATTGGGGATTAATTAGAATGCAACCATATGGAGCTAATTACGCGGGGGTGTATTCCTTACCAGAACAAGCTCAAGTGCCCTGGTCCTCGGATCCGTGGTAAGCTCCTTTGTTACCGGGTCCTCCTTGTACCGAGCCCTGACATAGTTCCTGGTCTGCTTGTCACGGTATTTCTCAAAGTGAGGCGGTAGGCCTTGCTCGGCATGCTTCGCGTCCTCCTTGTCCCATATAGGCTCCGCCACTCTCTAACCGCCGGGACCGAGTTGGTGGACCCCTAAGTTCAACTCCCGCATTTCTTTCCCCCACTGACTTGATTCGGAGATTGCGTTGCTCTCGCACTTGATCTTGAACTCCTTGTAGTCATCTTCGCTGATCAAAGGATATTTCGCCTTGATCTTCTCATAACTATCACCTTTTTCAATCATTGCCTTCACCGTGCTTCTCCAAGTAGACAAGGCCGTGCTCATCTTCGTGAGGGCGGCACTGTTCACTTTATTCCCTGAGAGGCGTGTGTTTGCAAAGTCAGCGAGGAACTTGTATCATTCGTGCAGCTTCATCGAGAGTAGACTACGCAAATTCCCTCGGTCCTTATGCCTTAGGTTCTCGGTGTTGATCGAGACGGTGCTCCGGAGAATGCACCCGAGCTGAACCGAGTACCCCTTGACTAATTCTTTGGGCGCCGTTGGATGCCCGTCGGAGTTCACTTCAGTAAATTCCTCCTTGATGGTGCCGAGCACGCTCGGGCGCCGGTCCTTCCGTTGCCTCTTCGGTTGGCTGCCATATGTGTGTGCGCCGCCATCATCAGTGGTGGCATCCTCGGCGGCACCATCAGTGGTGTTATCCCCGACGCCACTAGGGGTTGTGTAGTTAGGATCGTTGTCTTCCGTGGCGTCCTCATAGCGGTGAGGTTCTTCCTCCATCTCCAGGGACAGCTCCCAGAATTGCTTGCCGCCCGAACCGCCGGCCTCATCGTTGTGGGCCATGTTTCACTCTAAATAGGAAAAAAGTTTGGTCAAAAAGTTGGTTATTGTCAAGGAACAAGATCATGGTCTCATCATTTAGGGTTTGTCGACACCGAGGCATCCTAAATGCCAAGCTTTTATCATTTAGGGTTTTTCGATGCCGAGGCACCCTAAAAGCCTAAGCGTACATCATTTAGGTTCTCATTGACATCGAGGCACCCTAAAAGCCAAGGTTTTATCATTTAGGGTTTCTCGACTCTAAGTTGGGCCTAATCACTTGGCTCTATTGCCACCTATGGTTTAATGCAGCAAGAATAAAGGGGCAGTTGATCCTACTTAATTAAGTACTAAGATACCCCGGCCCATGCATTAGTATCAAGTACCCCATATGTCCGATTTTTACCAAAGTCATGCTAAAATTCACGGAAAATTTCAGCATGACCTTTGCTGAAAATAGGACATATGGAGTACCCAAATTTGCCGGAACGGAAGTTAATCGACATTCCGGTGAACTCAAGGGCCTCTCAGTGTACCTGCAAAATCATCACGACATGAAGGTCGGAGACAAAACCCAGCAAACTAGCACCACAATGTGCCTCTACTTTAATATGGATGAAAAGGACACAGACCATATGGTCCTCTGCTTTCATATGGACAAAAATCAGCTCAACTTATGTGAGCTTCCATTCCAGATCTAATAGGTCACCCAACAAAAAATCATCAATAGTTTAGCAAAGCACATAACAATAATGTTAATCTACTGGAAATGCCCAAACAGTAAAGTTCCAATTTAAGTTACTGCAATCTGGCTTTGTATTTGCACTTTCGTGGTGATGCAGAGACCATCTCAGTGCATCAACAAAATTCAGTAAAATTCAGTAAAAGGTTAGCACTATTTGAATTAACTAAAAGCAGCACTATTTGAATTAACTGAAAGCAGCAGTAAAATTCAGTAGTTTATTTCATAGAGTAAACATTAGCACTATTTGACTGTAAAAGGTTTTAGCTAATTTAAATTAACTGAAAGGAGCAGTACACCAGTAGTTATTAGGTGGAGTAGTAGTAGAAGGGAGGGACCTAAGCTAAGCTAGCATTAGCACTCTAGCAGGCAAGAGATATATTGCTAGTAAATTGGGGCTGTTGTGGGTGAGACAAGAGAGCATGTGGTGGTGCTCTGGTGGAAAGGGAATTATGGCCCCTTGGAATAAATTAACATGGTACTAAATGCATATCCTTCCTAGAAACATATGTGCACTTTCATTTTTCTCCAAATCAGAGAAAGTGCATGCCTGAACTAGTACAGTTACAATGGAAGAGAATGCATGCCAATCATCCATCGTGCACAATATACTTTATCCATATCCACCGTTTTCACAACTCTTCGTCACAAAAAAAACAGAAGAAAATAGTTCGAAAATTGTTGTAGACAAACAAGATTTGACAGGACAAACTTATTTCTAGGCAATATAATTCGTTTCCTAGTACAATAATCTGCATAAACATGATAACACTCTTAGACAATATTTAGCCGATAATGGGCAATATAAGTCCTTTTTTGCACACACACACACACACACACACACACAAAAAGCATAAGCTATTGACCATGCTAGCTAGCTCTTCAGCTCTGGACACACACTCATTAGCTAGTGTTTGTTTTCAGGTCAGTTCATAGTACAAGGTTCATTCATTGCACTATTATTTCCAAGTGAAGAAACATCAGAAAAGGCAGAATTCATCACAATTTTTAGTGACTTTACCTGGCTGTGAGGCAAAACACCCACCAAGTGCATGATCAACATTCAGAGTTATACTCCGATCGAATGCGAAATGCACATTTCACACTGTTTTAGGTTGGCTTAGGTAGCTACTGGATATATTTAGAGGCAAACTGCAAGTTTCTACAAACTAACCATGGGGTCGACAAGTAAATTTCCCTTTCCTGTGTCATTTGATAAAATAAAAACTCTTCTTTAGACAAGAAAAAAACTGCACAAATAAACATGAATTTACTAGTGCTACAGAATTGTAGCCAACCAAGTGAAATTCATAAATCATAATGCCAACAATCATAATGCCAACAATCCTTGCTAGCAACTGAATTTACTAGTGCTACAGAATTTACTAGCACAAACAAACTGCACAAAAAAACTGCTAGTGCTCGCATCGATCACAAGCCATTCTATAAAATCAAGCCTCTTATGTAGACAAGAAAACAACTGCACAAACATACATGAACTTACTAGTGCGGTCCTTCCTTGCTTGCTTACTACTACAAGTTCTACAGAATTGTACTGTTAACTGCAAGGAACATCAAAACACTAACAAATGCATATTGTGGCCCACAACAAATGAATGAACTTTGATAAACAGGATGCAGGGAATCACAAGTTCAGTTTCTGAATTTACCAAATTTCCTGGAGGAGGGGCAGGACGGGCTCCTCGTCGGGGTCGGCGCCACCGCCGGTCGAGGAGGAGGCGAGGGGCTTGGAGGAGTCAGAGGAGACGGCGAGCGGGGAACCCGGGCACCTTCGCCGCCGTATGTGGGCGCGCGAGGGGTGGGAGTAGCCGGAGCACAAGGCGGACGGACGGGCTCCTCGTCGGGGTCGGCGCCGCCACCGGTCGAGGAGGAGGCGAGGGGCTTGGAGGAGTCGGAGGAGACGGTGAGCGGGGGACCCGGGCACCTTCGCGCCGTATCTGGGCGCGCGAGGGGCGAGAGTAGCCGGAGCACGAGGCGGCGGTAGGGGTCGGGGCGGCGAGGGTGTGGGGCGCGGGGGCGCGGGGGCGGCGGGGTTAGAGTCCGGCGGGGGTCGGGGCGGCGGCGTCATGGGTTGGGGGGGCAGCGCGCGGTTTGGATCTGGCGAGGGAGAGAGGGACGAAGGGGATCGGCGAGGGAGAGGTGAGGAATTAGCTAGGGGGAAGCTTAGTAATGGTGCACCCCGCAGCGGTGCGACATTAGTATGTTTTTTTAGATAGCAATGGCGCACCACCCATCAGTGCGCCATTAGTAATCTTTTTTTATACAGCAATGGCGCACCAGCCAGAGGTGCGCCATAAGTAAATTTTTATTTTTTTATTTTTTGTTGCATCTAATAATTTTTAAGAAAATGAATATGAATATGAAAGAGTAATAACTTTTTTATAAAAATAGTAATTGTCACACCCTAGCTAGTTCATGCATTAGAGTGTTGCATCATGTCTATCCTTTCATCAGAAACTTGAAATGGGGATGTCAGAACCCCCAGCCCCCTCTGAAACAACTAGGGTTTACTAAAATAATTTCAATGAACATGAAATGCCCTTCTAAAATGTCCATCATTTTTGTCTTTGTTCAGAACCTCTGCCAAAAGTGTTGCACAATTTTCTAGGTCATCTTAGGATCTTTGAATTAAATGATAAGTATTTGAATTTGGGCATTTAAAATTATATAAAATATTTCAAATGCTCAAATATCTCCAAACTAAAATGTTTCATGTTGGAAATAATCCAACTATGGACCAGGAGCAGTTTGGTGATTTTAGGAGTTGCCTAAGTATTTTTAATAATTCAACAAAGTTGCAGAAAAATAGAAAAACAAAAAAAACAGAAAGGAAGGACTTACCTGGCGCCTGCAACCCGGCCCACCTGCCGGCCCAGCCCAGCACCGCGCCAGCGAGCTGCTTGCCGGCCAGGCAGGCAGGCAAGGTGCTCGATGGCGAGCACCGCATGGGTGCCACGCACCTATTCGCTGCCTCGCCGCTCCACTCACCCGGCTAACGCCGTGGATCGACCCCTCTCTCTCCCCCAAACCCCCCAGACGCCCCCTCTCCTCTCCAGCTCCTCCCCCTCGCGCTCCCCAGCCATGGCCGACGCCACCGCCGCCGCTCCATCGTCGTAGCCGCGCTCCCCGCCGCCTGTGCTCCGTCTCGTGGTGTCCAGGAGCTCCGCCACCGTCCACTTCGTCGAGCTAACTGAGCCCCGCGTGCTCGTGAGGCCCGAGTCCACCGCACCGACCTCGCCCGAGTTCGCCGTCGCCGGAGATCCCTTCAACGCCGTCGCCGCATCAGCTCGTCCCCGACCCTGCCGGTGGCCTCTACGGGTGCTCTGTGAGCCTAGCTACCCCTCCTACCCTTCCTCTCTCGCCCCCGAGCCGTGTAGCCACCGCACGAAGATCACCCGCACGCACCACCGTGGATTTCGTCGCCGACGTGCTCCCGGCCATCCTCCGGCCAACTCACGGTGTCCAACGCACTCACCATGTTGCGTTGAGTCCAACCGTGCACTTCCGCACCTCACCACACACCCTAGCCCCGAGTTCGCCTTCACCTGAACTCCCGTGACCGCCTAGGTCGTCGCCGGCGCCAACTCCGGCCACCCCGACCCCAACTGACTCCACCAAGAGCCGCGGCTCGTCCTCAGCTCCACCCCGATGCCCTCCGCGACCCATTTGGTGGCCGAAACGGCCAAAACCACTTCCGCCGCCGCGTCGGGCTCGCCGGCGGCTAAACGCCGGTGCAGCCATTTTGACTTTGACCATGGGTGGGCCCTGGTTGACTCTGTTGAGTCAATGACAGGTGGGGCCCCCTTCTGCTAATTATCCAGATTAGTTTAAACTAAATTAAATTAGTTAATTATCCACTGACACCCTGGACCCACGCGTCAGGTTTGACCTGGACCGGGTCTGTTGACTTGCTGAGGTCAGCATGACCTCATGCTAACGCAGTAAACCTTTTCTGAAATTAAAATAAATCTAAAATGATTTATAAATTCCAGAAATTGTTGCAGACTTCAAAAATTCATATAAATTCAACCGTAGCTCCAAATCAAACAAATTATATATGAAAAATGATCAGAAAAATCCAATTTATCCATCTGTACTAGTTTCATGCATGTTTAAACAAACTAACTTGAGGTTTAGTGAAGAACAAGATAAAACACTTTAAAGGGCCATTTATGAGTTTGAAATCTGAATCTTTGGTTCAAATTGATTCAAACCCATCTGGTTTTAGTTGCATTAGCCCAACACACTCATATTGCCATGTTTCATGCATGCATCATGTTGTCGCACATTGTTTGGTGATAGTTGTGTATCGGTGTTCTTTGCGGCAGGTTCTGCCTCGGAGGAGTACCGTGATTACCCTAGCGAAGAACCGTATCCGTGCATCGATCCATCAGGCAAGCAACCAACCATTTGATCATATCGATACAATCCCATGTTCTCGCTCTTGCTCTCTTTTACTGCATTAAGACAACGCGTTTCAAACTGTTGTGTGCTACGGTAGTTGAACCCATTTCCTCTGCATGACCTGTCATTGCCACAGTAATTAGATGAAACCCACTAGCATGTGTAGGAATTGATTGAGCCATATGTATGTGTTGTTCCTACCTTGCTATGCCTGCTATGCTTAGGGTCGTGTCAGGTCTGGTTCATCTGGGTGATGGGCTAGAGTGAAATGATCATGTCGGTAATGAGAGTGATGTGGTGAACACGATTTGGTAAAGGTATCAATGAGAGGCCATGTAGGATTCAGCTACTACCATGCATTGGGCCCTGAAATATGACCCTGCTCAACTTCTTATTCACCCTAGTCCTTTGTCCAAGAGTTGCAAGTCGTTTCTGGTGTTTGTAGCTTACTGGAGGCCGTGGACAGCGCTGGCCCGCGGGGTGGGCTGTGATGCGGTAGGTACGTGGCACGGTGTATCGAATACCCGTTAGGTATCTCGGGAACCCTGTACACATTGTTCGGGGCCGTATGGGAAACCTCGGCCGGACTCCCTGCGGATGGAACCTGGATAGGCGATAAACCTGGACTAGAGACTTAGGTGTTTAGGCAGGTCGTGGTCTACACCCACGTCGGCTTTCACCTGAAGTCTGTCGAGCACATGTCGTGTGCAGACGCTAAGTGGTGGAAACATGTATGAAGAAGTACACCCCTGCAGGGTTAACATGATCTATTCGAATAGCCGCGTCCGCGGTAAAGGACTACTTGGTTGCTTATACAGTTCATAGACAAGTGAATGGATACTACTAAAAATCTCAAGATAAGCGTGAGTGCCGAGGATGGCTCTTCCGTAGGATGACGGAGGTGGATCCTCGGTGGTGTATTGAAGTGGTGAGTAGTGGACTCGTGTGCGCAAAACCATTTCAAGTTGGAGTCTCGTAGGATAGTTTAGCCAAGAGTCAAAGCTGGCTTGCTGCAATAACTCCACCAACCCTTCTTGATAATGTGCATGTATGTAGGATCTGACGTAAGTCTTGCTGGGTACCTTTGTACTCATGTTGCTATAATTTACATTTTTACAGAAGGCGCTGCAACCCCTTCTGATGGGTTCTTCGTAGACGTTGACATCAACGAGTAGACTAAGGCCCAAGTGGTAATCCTGAGCTTGTGAAGGTCCACGTAGTATAGCTCGGCTTTCCAAGCCTCTTTTATTTTACTAGTTGTCTATACTCAGACAAGTTACTTCCGCTGCTGGTTTGTATGACTGTATGACTTGAATATGGGTCGTGTGACCCGTACTTGTATGTATGTTATGTATGGCTCTCTGAGCCTTTAAATAAAGTACTTGTGTCGTAGAGTCATGTTGTGATGCCTTGTTGTATTTGCACATATCGAGCATATTGTGTGTATGATTGAAATGCTTGGTATGTGTGGGATCTGACTATCTAGTTGTTTATCTTTAGTAGCCTCTCTTACCGAGAAATGTCTCCTAGTGTTTCCATTGAGCCATGGTAGCTTGCTACTGCTCCGGAACACTTAGGCTGGCCGGCATGTGTCCTTCTTCGTTCCTGTGTCTGTCCCTTCGGGGAAATGTCACGCATTGAGTATCGGAGCCCTGTTAGCCCGCTACAGCCCGGTTTACCGGAGTCCTGCTAGCCCAGTGCTACAGCCCGGACCCACTTGCTGATGACCGACACGTTCGATGCTGGGTCATGGATGCCTGTTCCTGTAAGTCTGTGCCACTTTGGGTTTACGACTAGTCATGTCAGCCCGGGCTCCTTATCATATGGATGCTAGCGACATCATCATATACGTGAGCCAAAAGGCGCAAACGGTCCCGGGCAAAGGTAAGGCGACACCCGTGGGAATACCGTGCGTGAGGCCGCAAAGTGATATGAGGTGTTATAGGCTAGATCGATGTGACATTGAGTCGGGGTCCTGACAGTGTTGGCATCAGAGCCGGACTGCCTGTAGGTTCTCCAAGCCAAACTGGTCGATGTTGAGTCTAGAAATGCTTTAGTTATATGTAGGGGAATTGATTGTGGGATGGTACGTAAGGCTCTTTTTACTTCTTTACCTCATGGCATTCTGATCTGAGTCAGTCCATTCTTCTACCGGGGATTAAGGATTAGGATCTTCTCTCTCTATCAGGTTCACGTGTTACGAATCAGTAGTACCTTATAGGTTTGATGACTACAAGCCTAGTTCAGTTCTACTACCTTGTTATGCTGATAAGTTGGACCCAGAACCTTGATATGATATTGTTGAGTGTCTATGCAATTTTTTTGATAAATGTCTCAAACCCTTCTTGAGCATTTACAACCGTTATGCTGTCGAAATTTTGCTAGAAATTCTAATGCCTTTGCATTATGGTTGTGCTTTCAGATGGCCACTCGCGACCAAAATCAAGTGGTTCGCCTGACCCGATGCATTGGTGTGACCGGTCATACGGCCATGTTAGTCCGAGTGATGATCGAGACGGGTTACCATTGGTATCCCGAATACACGGTCGAAGAGCAGTTTCGAGATTTTAACCAAAGCCAGTATCTTTGCACCGTCCGGATATTTCCCTCTTATCCTGGTTCTACCGAGGCTCTTCACTGTTCCTATGGACTCGGTGTTACTATTGAGATGGCTGTGCAAGATGCGGCTTATTCTATGATGACCATCATGCGAGTCAGGACTGGCCTGCTTCGCAACACCGACTTTCGGTATATGCCGGCTTCACTTCCTGGAGCGCACGGTTATCTCCGGGCTATCTATGCTGACCCCAGTCAGGAGGACTCACTAACTCG
The DNA here is from genome assembly GCF_002162155.2 of Triticum dicoccoides. Lineage (NCBI taxonomy): Eukaryota > Viridiplantae > Streptophyta > Magnoliopsida > Poales > Poaceae > Triticum > Triticum dicoccoides. The sequence goes on along the minus strand of NC_041393.1, from coordinate 362,554,052 downwards.
CACCACTGCTGAGTTGCTCGAGGATAAGGACCGAGAGAATCGGGCCTTGAGAATGGAGCTTTTCAACACCCGCGCTGATCATTGGGCCACCTTGACTCGGTTTGCACCGGCTGTGCAAGCTGGATGCATGGATATGAGAGATCTGTATCCTGTTAGGTCTGCTCTGCCGGACATGATGGATTGGCGTGATGTGGGAGGCATCACCCCACCTCGTGGTCCTCGCAGGCCACCGTTTGTTGGTCCAAGACCTCACCCTAGCCCTTTTGGTCCACAGGCTCCTCAGGACCGTTTGTTTCCGGATGCTCACATTGAACTTCCAGGCTATGGAGGAGACTTCTATGAGAACTACTACGGAGATGACTGAGATAGTAGTAGATCCACTAGGTATTGTAATAGTTGTATTCCCACCGTCCTGCGTGACTTGTGGAATATGACTTAGCGTGTAGTAATTCCGGGGGTGTAGGAAAAATAATGTATAGGAGCTTGGGATGCCTCCGATGATATGTAATCCTCCTCTCACCGTAGTAGTACTTGTTGGTCTTGTACTAAACCTCGTATGGTGTGTATGACGACGGAATAAAAGAAGTAGTTTCTGTATCTACCATGTCATACGGATGATCATCTTGCATTCTGAGTTGTCCATTACATTCTACATTCTATGTCGGAATCTTGTCATGTTGGACTAAACCATTATCTTGTTTTTCCTAGGATGGTCAACACCCGCAACAACCCTGCTCCCCCAGAGCAGGCCGAAGGCAGCAGAGTTGGGGATACAAATCTGCCTCACCCTCCCTCTCTGGCGGAAGTTATGCTAGAGGCTGAGAGAAACAAGCGGGAGACCAAACATTTGTTGGAGCGTATTGAACAGAACACAACACACCATCAGAGGACTAACTTGGTGTCACTCAGTGATTTCATCAAGTTACATCCACCCACGTTCCACCACTCCGTCGAGCCTCTCGACGCTGATGACTGGCTTCGCAGTATTTCTCACAAACTGCGTTCTGCGCTAGTAGCTGAGGCTGACAAGGTCACCTTTGCTGCATATCATCTTAAAGGCCCCGCCAGTCTATGGTGGGAGAATTATGGAGCTATGCGCCCAGCGGACCATGTCACTACTTGGGCTGAATTCAGCGAGGCTTTCCGTGAACATCACATTCCGGAGGGTCTCATGGACCGTAAACATGAGGAGTTCTGTAGTTTCACTCAAGGTTGACTCTCTGTTGACGCTTAAAGCAGGGAGTTTGGTAACCTTGCCCGTTATGCAACGGAGGAAGTTTCTACTGATGCCAAGAAGCAGGCAAGGTTCCGTAAGGGGCTTAGTCCTGAGCTTCGTCATGACCTCCGTCTGCATGAGTGCACCTCTTTTCAGAAGCTTGTTAACAAGGCCATCAGTGCTGAGACTGGTCAGACTGATTATGAAGCAACACGCAAGCATGCCCGTGACTTGGGTTCCTCATCCGGTGCTGGTCCTTAGAAGCGCCGCGTGTGGGTGCTTAACACTGCCCTGCCACCCAGGTTCACACCGAGGCCATCCTTCCAGGCGCCTCGCCCAGCTCAGCCATATGCACCAGCCAAGCCCTATGGTGGTCCAACCAACAATGCTCCTCCACGTACCAGTTCCGTGACTTGTTTCAAGTGTGGGGAATCAGGCCACTACATGAGCGAGTGTCCCCAAACCAACCCCAACCAGACAGCAAAAACTGTTGGCCGCCGCAAGCCGACAGGGAAAGTGTTCTACGCCAAGCCGGCCACCACTGCTCGTGGCCATGTTAATTGTGTTTCTGCGGAAGAGGCTCAAGAAGATCCCAACGTCGTTCTCGGTACGCTCCTTGTTAATTGCCACCCGGCATCTGTTCTTTTTGATACAGGAGCATCTCATTCATTTATATCCGAGAGATATGCTCGTCTGCATAACACCACATTCTGTGAGATGCCCACCTCTATGGTAATTCAAACTCCGGGATCCAAATGGCAAACTTCTAGAGTAAGCCATGGAAATGAAATTCAAGTCGACAAACTTGTTTTTCTCGCATCTTTGATAGCCCTCAAATCTTCGGATATTAATATCATCTTGGGTATGGACTGGATGTCAGCCCATCATGCCAAAATTGATTGCTTCTCTAGGACTGTTCAACTCACCCATCCTTCGGGGAAGATAGTCAATGTCTTGACCCGAATAGCCAAGCGACAATTATATTCTCTTAACGCCAGCCCTTTGCCAGACCTTGAGGACGTTCTGGTAGTCCGTGACTTTCCGGATGTCTTCCCAGAGGAATTGCCAGGTGTTCCACCTGACAGAGATGTCGAATTCGTGATAGATCTCATTCTAGGAACTGTCCCGATTTCCAGAAGACCCTACAAGATGGCACCTTTTGAACTAGCCGAGCTTAAGAAACAACTCGATGAGTCCTTGAAAAAGGGTTTCATCCGACCTAGTTCATCTCCTTGGGCTTGCCCCGTCCTCTTCGTCAAGAAGAAGGATGGTACGGACCGGATGGTTGTAGATTATCGACCTGTCAACTTGGTCACAATTAAGAACAAGTATCCGCTCCCCAAGATCAACGACCTGTATGATCAGCTCGCTGGATCCTCAGTCTTCTCTAAAATGGATTTGAGGTTGGGCTACCATCAAATCAAAATCAGAAATGGGGACATTCCGAAAACGGCCTTTGTTACTCGTTATGGCCAATACGAGTACACCGTCATGTCCTTCGGTTTAACCAACTCTCCAGCCACCTTCTCTCGGTTGATGAACTCAACCTTCATGGAGTATTTGGATAAATTCGTCGTGGTTTACCTCGATGATATACTCATCTACTCCAAGAACGAGGAAGAACATGCCGAACACCTAAGGCTAGTGTTGAAGAAACTTCGAGAGCATCGCCTTTATGCCAAATTTTCTAAATGTGAATTTTGGTTGTCAGAAGTGACCTATCTTGGACATGTAATTTCTGGTAAAGGCATTGCTGTTAACCCTGAGCGAGTTCAAGCCGTCCTTAATTGGACTCCACCTGAATCAGTCAAGCAAGTTCGGAGTTTCCTTGGCCTAGCGAGCTATTGCCGTCGCTTTGTCAAGAATTTCTCCAAAGTTGCCAAACCTCTAACTGAACTCCTCAAGAAATATAAAAAGTTCGAGTGGACTCCACAATGTGAGCACAGTTTCCAGGAACTGAAAAGACGTTGAACCTCTGCTCCCGTACTGGTACCACCGGATTTTTCCAAGGATTTTGTTATCTACTGCGACGCCTCGCGACAAGGACTAGGCTGTATTCTCATGCAAGATCGACACGTAATTGCTTATGCTTCACGACAATTACACCCACATGAGGAAAACTACCCCACTCATGATCTAGAGCTTGCAGCTGTAGTCCATGCACTCAAAACATGGCGACATTACCTTCTCGGTAATCGTTGCAAAATCTACACTGATCACCAAAGTCTGAAGTATATATTCACCCAACCGGATTTAAATCTCAGGCAAAGACGTTGGGTCGAGTTGATCACATATTTCGACTTAGGAATAACTTACACCCCAGGGAAAGCCAACGTCATGGCTGATGCGCTAAGTCATAAATCTTATTGTAACAACCTGATGTTACAACAAAGTCAACCGCTTCTCCATGAGGAATTTCGGAAGCTTAACCTTCACATTGCTCCTCAAGGATTTCTTTCCACCTTGGTGGCGAAACCTACTCTTACGGATCAAATCATCGGTGCCCAAAAGCGAGATAAGGGAATATCTAAGATCAAGGAGAACATTGCTAGCGGAGGTGCTAGATGTTTCTCCACAAATGATCATGGTGTTGTGTACTTTGAGAACCGTTTAGTGGTTCCCAAGAACCAGCGTCTACGGCAGTTGATCCTTAAGGAGGCTCATGAATCTCCTCTCACCATTCATCCCGGTAGTACCAAGATGTATCAGGACCTACGCCAGAGGTTCTGGTGGACTAGGATGAAGAGAGAAATTGCTCAGTATATTGCTAATTGCGACGTCTGCCGTCGTGTAAAAGCAGAGCATCAATGGAATGCTGGCACCCTTCAATCCCTAGCTATTCCTGAATGGAAATGGGATAAAATTGGTATGGACTTCCTTACCGGTTTTCCCAGGACCAAGAGAGGGAATAACGCTATCTTCGTCGTTATCGACCGTCTTTCCAAAGTGGCCCATTTCTTACCTGTTCGTGAGAGTATAACTGCTAGTCAGTTAGCAGACTTGTACATCTCCCGAATAGTGTCTCTCCATGGTGTTCCTTTGGAAATTAACTCGGATCGAGGAAGTCTTTTCACCTCTCAATTTTGGGAAAGTTTCCAAAATGCTATGGGAACCCGCCTTTCTTTTAGTACCGCTTTCCACCCTCAATCAAGTGGTCAAGTGGAACGCGTCAACCAGATTCTAGAAGACATGCTTCGAGCTTCTGTTATCTCATTCGGAATGGAGTGGGAGAAATGCCTTCCATTTGCCGAATTTGCTTATAACAACAGCTATCAATCCAGCTTGGGCAAAGCCCCTTTTGAAGTTCTCTATGGACGAAGGTGTCGAACGCCTCTTAACTGGTCAGAAACCGGGGAAAGACAATTCTTTGGCCCGGATATGATTCAGGAAGCAGAAGAGCAAGTTCGCATCGTTCGTGAAAAGTTGAAAACAGCCCAATCTCGTCAAAAGAGTCAATATGACCGAAAACATAAGGCTATGACTTTTGAGATTGACGAGAAGGCTTACCTTCGGGTTACTCCTCTGAAGGGAACCCATCGCTTCGGTATCAAGGGCAAATTGGCTCCTCGTTACATTGGACCCTTTCGCATTCTCGCAAAACGAGGAGAAGTTGCCTACCAATTGGAACTACCTCCGCATCTCTCCAGAGTCCACGATGTCTTCCATGTTTCTCAACTCAGGCGTTGCTTCTCGGATCCTATCCGTGGAGTAGACCACGAAACGCTTGATCTCCAAGATAATCTCACGTATCGAGAGTACCCCGTTCGTATCCTCGATCAAGCTGAGCGTACCACTCGATGTCATAACATCAAGTTTCTCAAGGTTCAATGGTCGCACCATTCTGAGAATGAAGTAACATGGGAAAGGGAGGATCGTCTTCGACTCGAGTATCCCGCCTTCTTCCCGGAGGAACCCAAATCTCGGGACGAGATTCTTTTGAGTGGGGGTGAGTTGTCACACCCTAGCTAGTTCATGCATTAGAGTGTTGCATCATGTCTATCCTTTCATCAGAAACTTGAAATGAGGATGTCAGAACCCCCAGCCCCCTCTGAAACAACTAGGGTTTACTAAAATAATTTCAATGAACCTGAAATGCCCTTCTAAAATGTCCATCATTTTTGTCTTGGTTCAGAACCTCTACCAAAAGTGTTGCACAATTTTCTAGGTCATCTTAGGATCTTTGAATTAAATGATAAGTATTTGAATTTGGGCATTTAAAATTATATAAAATATATCAAATGCTCAAATATCTCCAAACTAAAATGTTTCATGTTGGAAATAATCCAACTATGGACCAGGAGCAGTTTGGTGATTTTAGGAGTTGCCTAAGTATTTTTAATAATTCAACAAAGTTGCAGAAAAATAGAAAAACAAAAAAAAACAGAAAGGAAGGACTTGCCTGGCGCCTGCAACCCGGCCCACCTGCCGGCCCAGCCCAGTGCCGCGCCAGCGAGCTGCTTGCCGGCCAGGCAGGCAGGCAAGGTGCTCGATGGCGAGCACCGCATGGGTGCCACGCACCTGCTCGCCGCCTCGCCGCTCCACTCACCCGGCTAACACCGTGGATCGACCCCTCTCTCTCCCCCGAACCCCCCAGACGCCCCCTCTCCTCTCCAGCTCCTCCCCCTCGCGCTCCCCAGCCATGGCCGACGCCACCGCCGCCGCTCCATCGTCCTAGCCGCGCTCCCCGCCGCCCGTGCTCCGTCTCGTGGTGTCGAGGAGCTGCGCCGCCGTCCACTTCGTCGAGCTAACCGAGCCCCGCGTGCTCGTGAGGCCCGAGTCCACCGCACTGACCTCGCCCGAGTTCGCCGTCGCCGGAGATCCCCTTCAACGCCGTCGCCGCATCAGCTCGTCCCCGACCCCGCCGGTGGCCTCTACGGGTGCTCTGTGAGCCTAGCTACCCCTCCTACCCTTCCTCTCTCGCCCCCGAGCCATGTAGCCACCGCACGAAGATCACCCGCACGCACCGCCGCGGATCTCGTCGCCGACGTGCTCCCGGCCATCCTCCGGCCAACTCACGGTGTCCAACGCACTCACCACGTTGCGTTGAGTCCAACCGTGCACTTCCCGCACCTCACCGCACACCCTAGCCCCGAGTTCGCCTTCACCCAAACTCCGGTGACCGCCTAGGTCGTCGCCGGCACCAACTCTGGGCACCCCGACCCCAACTGACTCCACCAAGAGCCGCGACTCGTCCTCGGCTCCACCCCGATGCCCTCCGCGACCCATTTGGTGGCCGGAACGGCCAAAACCACTTCCGCCGCCACGTCGGGCTCGCCGGCGGCTAAACGCCGGTGCAGCCATTTTGACTTTGACCACGGGTGGGCACTGGTTGACTCTGTTGAGTCAATGACAGGTCGGGCCCCCTTCTACTAATTATCCAGATTAGTTTAAACTAAATTAAATTAGTTAATTATCCACTGACACCCTGGACCCACGCGTCAGGTTTGACCTGGACCGGGTCTGTTGCCTTGCTGAGGTCAGCATGACCTCATGCTGACGCAGTAAACCTTTTCTGAAATTAAAATAAATCTAAAATGATTTATAAATTCCAGAAATTGTTGCAAACTTCAAAAATTCATATAAATTCAACCGTAGCTCCAAATCAAACAAATTATATATGAAAAATGATCAGAAAAATCCAATCTATCCATCTGTACTAGTTTCATGCATGTTTAAACAAACTAACTTGAGGTTTAGTGCAGAACAAGATAAAACACTTTAAAGGGCCATTTATGAGTTTGAAATCTGAATCTTTGGTTCAAATTGATTCAAACCCATCTGGTTTTAGTTGCATTAGCCCAACACACTCATATTGCCATGTTTCATGCATGCATCATATTGTCGCACATTGTTTGGTGATAGTTGTGTATCGGTGTTCTTTGCGGTAGGTTCTGCCTCGGAGGAGTACCGTGATTACCCTAGCGAAGAACCGTATCCGTGCATCGATCCATCAGGCAAGCAACCAACCATTTGATCATATCGATACAATCCCATGTTCTCGCTCTTGCTCTCTTTTACTGCATTAAGACAATGCGTTTCAAACTGCTGTGTGCTACGGTAGTTGAACCCATTTCCTCTGCATGACCTGTCATTGCCACAGTAATTAGATGAAACCCACTAGCATGTGTAGGAATTGATTGAGCCATATGTATGTGTTGTTCCTACCTTGCTATGCCTGCTATGCTTAGGGTCGTGTCAGGTCTGGTTCATCTGGGTGATGGGCTAGAGTGAAATGATCATGTCGGTAATGAGAGTGATATGGTGAACACGATTTGGTAAAGGTATCGATGAGAGGCCATGTAGGAGTACATGGTGGGTTGTTTCATTGAAGCCGACCTTAAGAACTGAGATCTGTATGCGTGATTTAAGATTCAGCTACTACCATGCATTGGGCCCTAAAATATGACCCCGCTCGACTTCTTATTCACCCTAGTCCTCTGTCCAGGAGTTGCAAGTAGTTTCTGGTGTTTGTAGCTTACTGGAGGCCGTGGACAGCGCTGACCCGCGGGGTGGGCTGTGATGCGGTAGGTACGTGGCATGGTGTACCGAATACCCGTTAGGTATCTCGGGAACCCTATACACATCGTTCGGGGCCGTATGGGAATCCTCGGCCGGACTCCCTGCGGATGGAACCTGGATAGGCGATAAACCTGGACTAGAGACTTAGGTGTTTAGGTAGGTCGTGGTCTACACCCACGTCGGCTTTCGCTTGAAGTCTGCCGAGCACATGTCGTGTGCAGACGCTAAGTGGTGGAAACATGTATGAAGAAGTACACCCCTGCAGGGTTAACATGATCTATTCGAATAGACGCGTCCGCGGTAAAGGACTACTTGGTTGCTTATACAGTTCATAGACAAGTGAATGGATACTACTAAAAATCTCAAGATAAGCGTGAGTGCCGAGGATGGCTCTTTCGTAGGATGACGGAGGTGGATCCTCGGTGGTGTATTGAAGTGGTGAGTAGTGGACTCGTGTGCGCAAAACCATTTCAAGTTGGAGTCTCGTAGGATAGTTTAGCCAAGAGTCAAAGCTGGCTTGCTGCAATAACTCCACCAACCCTTCTTGATAATGTGCATGTATGTAGGATCTGACGTAAGTCTTGCTGGGTACCTTTGTACTCATGTTGCTATAATTTACATTTTTACAGAAGGCGCTGCAACCCCTTCTGATGGGTTCTTCGTAGACGTTGACATCGACGAGTAGACTAAGGCCCAGGTGGTAATCCTGAGCTTGTGAAGGTCCACGTAGTATAGCTAGGCTTTCCAAGCCTCTTTTATTTTACTAGTTGTCTGTACTCAGACAAGTTACTTCCGCTGCTGGTTTGTATGACTGTATGACTTGAATGTGGGTCGTGTGACCCGTACTTGTATGTATGTTATGTATGGCTCTCTGAGCCTTTAAATAAAGTACTTGTGTCATAGAGTCATGTTGTGATGCCTTGTTGTATTTGCACATATCGAGCATATTGTGTGTATGATTGAAATGCTTGGTATGTGTGGGATCTGACTATCTAGTTGTTTATCTTTAGTAGCCTCTCTTACCGGGAAATGTCTCCTAGTGTTTCCATTGAGCCATGGTAGCTTGCTACTGCTCCGGAACACTTAGGCTGGCCGGCATGTGTCCTTCTTCGTTCCTGTGTCTGTCCCTTCGGGGAAATGTCACGCATTGAGTATCGGAGCCCTGTTAGCCCGCTACAGCCCGGTTTACCGGAGTCCTGCTAGCCCAGTGCTACAGCCCGGACCCACTTGCTGATGACCGACACGTTCGATGCTGGGTCATGGATGCCTGTTCCTGTAAGTCTGTGCCACTTTGGGTTTACGACTAGTCATGTCAGCCCGGGCTCCTTATCATATGGATGCTAGCGACATCATCATATACGTGAGCCAAAAGGCGCAAACGGTCCCGGGCAAAGGTAAGGCGACACCCGTGGGAATACCGTGCATGAGGCCGCAAAGTGATATGAGGTGTTACAGGCTAGATCGATGTGACATTGAGTCGGGGTCCTAACAGTAATAATTTTTTTAAAAATATCATCAAATTTGTTATTTGAAAATATTTATGAATATGAAAAAATATCATCAAATTTGTTATTTGAAAATATAATCAAAATTGTTTTTTTTTGCAATTTTAGTTGCATTCATTTGTGACGGTGGAGCGGGCCAGGGAGGGTGCGGGG
>NC_041393.1:362523034-362544447 GCF_002162155.2 Triticum dicoccoides | reverse complement strand
GATCTGGCGAGGTGGGATAGCGATCGAGATGGAGGGGGATCGAGATCGAGTGTCCATGAAATTTAAAAACATTCATGAGTTCAAAAAGTGCCCATGAAATACAATCGAGAAATGAAGGCTACAATTTAAATACAATCGATCTTAGCTAGCTATCTGTTCACAATCTTCTTGCCCTTATTTTTCGTAAATGGAGTTCTTCTCTTGAACGTACGTCCTTTAGGTAGGGTGGTCCTGCTTGTTCTTGTGGTGCTGATACTTCATCATCGTCGTCATGTTCCATCTTCGGGTCCCCGTACTTGTGGAAGTCTTGCTCAATGGAGACTCCATCCATTCCGATGATCTTCCTTTTGCCTCTCCTCACGACAACACGACTAGGCTTTGGCGGGTCGGTAATGAAGAAGCATTGGTCCACTTGGGAAGCCAGTACCCATGGCTCATTTTTCACGGTGACGTTTGCGCCCGCGGTCTTGGATTTGGCTTCCGATATAACCATGGTGGTGAAATACCGGTCTTCTTTTATGATGTTCTTGGCCCATCTGACACGGAACATCGGGACCTTCTCTCCAGCGTAGCTCAGCTCCCAGATCTCCTCGATCCTTCCGTAGTATCTGTCCTTGTCGTTACCGGTGTAGGATTCCATCGTTACCCCAGAGTTCTGATAACCATCGCTCTTCACGTCCTTTCCCTCGGTGTAGTGTAGCCGTTGATATCGTACACCTCATACGTCATCAGGTTGTGCTCGGCGCCCTGTGACAAGGCGAATATGAGTTGTTCTTCCGCAGAAGAATCCTCATGTAAAGGGTACGACAGAAGCTTCTGCTTGAACCAACGCGTGAAACATGAGTTGTGCTCCTTTATTATATCTCTGTCCATCCTCTGTTGGCCTCGGTCATTGTATGTCTTCTCGATAAAGGTTTTGTGCTCTACCACCCAAGGATCGACCACGTCTATGTGTTGTAGCGCGACTAGGTTTGCTCTTTCAAAGTCGGCGAGTCGACCCTCAAAGTCGACATGCATTTCGCGGTGACCCTCACGGTGACCCCATCCAGCGAGCCTGCCGAGGTGCCTGTTGACGGGCAGACCAATGGGGTTCTCGATGCCTAGATAATTCGTGTAGTAGGAGATGCACTCTTCGGTCAGAAAGCCCCTGGCTATGCTTCCCTCTGGGCATGACATGTTGCGAACGTATCCTTTGATGACACCATTCATCCTTTCGAACAGCATCATGATGTGCAGGAACGTCGGCCCAAGTTGGATGATATCCTCCATGATATGGACCAGCAGATGCACCATAACATCGAAGAATGCGGGCGGGAAGTACATCTCAAGCTCGCATAGTATCACCACGATCTCTTCCTATAGCCTTCTAAGTTGCCTCACGCCAACCGACTTCCGAGAGATGACGTCGAAAAAGTTGCATAGGCCAAATAGTGTTTCACGGACATGCGCATCCACGATCCCACAGATTGCAACTAGAAGTATCTGCGTCATCAGCACGTGACAGTCATGAGACTTCATCCCGCTGAACTTCTGCTTCGCTGGGTCTAGGTATCTGCTTATCTTCCCCGCGTAACTTTAAGGAAGTTTTACTCCTACGAGGCAGGTGAAAAACTGATCGATCTCCTCCTGACTTAGAGTGAAGCACGCGGGAGGGAAGTCATTTCCGGTCTTCTTGGCCTTTTTGCCTTTGCAATGACTTTTTGTGTACTGCTTCGCCTCATCATCATCATCATTAGCGTGAAGCTCCTCCCTGATGCCCATTGATTTCAAGTCTGCCCTTGCTTTTGGCCCATCTTTGGTCCTCTCTGGCATGTTCAGCAGGGTACCAAGAAGACTCTCGCACACATTCTTCGTGATATGCATGACATCAAGGCTGTGAGGCACACGGTGGATCTTCCAGTACGGCAAGTCCCAGAAAACAGACCTCGTCTTCCATACCTTCAGCAGCGGCTCTGGCGCCTTTTGCTTATTTCCCGGCTCTGGCGCCTTTTGCTTCTTTCCCGGCAGTGGGCAATCTTTCCAATTATTCAACAATTCGTCTATTTCCTCGTCGCGCCTCGTACGTGGGCGTCTTCGGGGTTCGGTTTCACCATCGAACAGATCCTTGCGTTTCCTCCCCGGGTCATCATCGTGAAGCCACCTTCGATGTCCCATGAACACGGTTTTCAAAGACCCGAGATCTCTATCTAGCTGGCCATGCGTTGTGTCATCCATGCACCTAATGCATCCAGAAAATCCTTGGACCACCTGCCCTGCGACATATCCGTAACTGAGATAGTCGTGCACCGTCGTGAGCAGTGCGACTCTCATAGGGAAATATTCTTTCTGTGCGGCGTCCCACATATTGGCTGGCATTTTCCACAGCATGTCTAGCTTCTCTTTCAGCAGCCCCAGATACAGATTGATGTCGTTCCCTGGTTGTTTCGGCCCTTCAATTAGCATACTCATGTGAATGTACTTCCTATTCATGCACAACCAGGGGGGAAGGTTGTACATCCACACAAACACAGGCCAGGTGCTATGTGTGCTTCTCTGGTTGCCAAACGGATTGACTCCATCGGTGCTCGTGCCCAGCACGATGTTCCTTGGATCCTTCCCAAATTCCGGGTGTTTGAAGTTCAACGCTTGCCACTAGCTCCCATCCCTAGGGTGACTCAGCATCTTGTATTTTTTATTTATCTCCGGATCATTTGCGTCATCTTTTGGCTTCTTCTCCTCCCTATCCGCGTGCCAAAGCAGGAGCTTTGCAACCTTAGGGTCCGCGAAATACCACTGCAGATGAGGAGTGATCGGAAAGTACCACACCACTTTTCGAGGAGCTTTCTTCCTCTTCTTGTATCGAGTGACGCCGCGCACCGGACATATGGTAGACTCCGCGTGCTCGTCCCAATAAATGATGCAATTGTTCATGCACACATGGTATTTCACGTGCGGTAAATCCAGAGGACACACGATTTTCTTCGCCTCCTTGAAACTGGTCGGGCACTTGTTCCCCTTGGGAAGACGTTCGCGCCAGAATGTCATGTTCTCGTCGAAGCATGCGTCGGTCATTTTGTGTTTTATCTTCATCTCCAGAGCCATGAGCATTACTTTCAGGCGGGTATCCTCGGGCATGCATCCTTCATACAATGGAGTAACCGCGTCTATCTCCAGTTGATCCAGCTTGGCTTTCTCTCGGGCTGCAGCTCTTGCGTTATCCGTCTGCTTGAGAAGCAGCTCTTGAATATGAGGGTCATGCACCCAGCCCATCGATGGTCCATCATCGTCTGCTCCACCGGCAACTTCATCTTCATGATCATGCCCTTCGTCTGCTCCGGCATCTTCCTCATCATCATGTCTTGCATCTTCTACATGATGACTATGTACAGCATCACCGTCGTGATCATGTCCTGCAGATTCTTTGTCTTCTCGCCCGCCCGAGCCGCCGTTGTTGTGTTGCTGCCCTTGCTCATTTCTTGCCCTGCCCCCATGGACGACTTCATAGTCATCTTCATCACCTTGCCACCGATAGCCATCCATGAAACCACGCAAGAGCAGGTGGTCCCGCACCTGCCCAGAATCCGGGTCCGCAATAAGGCTCTTCAGATTGCATCTTCGACACGGACATCTTATCTCCGTCTCGTTCTTTTGAAGCATCCTGGCCTTCATGGAGCTCAAAAGCCTATTCATGATGCCTTCGGTCATCCTGCAGACCATGGTCACCTGCGGGGTAGAGAAAAATGATATTTTAGAACCAAGAAAAAATTTGGTATGACTTTCCCTAAAAATAGGACCCAAAAAATGCATAGTGCCAAAATTCTCGCCGAAACGGAAATGAATCAACATGCCGGCAAAATATTGGCAACTATCGCATTTCAAATACTGGTACCTGCAAACACAAACATATATGCAACACCACAAACATATGCAACACCACGAACATACATAGATCTAGCTAGGCCATAAAAAGTGCATGTGCACGTTGTTGGAGGGAGAACAACATAAAGATAGCTTCCCCCTTACTTACCTATCAAAAAAAGGTAATTTAACAACTTAATTTGGATGAATCTATGGTGCAAATGAGGTGAGGAGGAGGAGGCAGCCGAAACAAGCTTGGAGGAGGAGGTGGAGAGAATGAAGTGGGGAAAGTGAGTGGGTAGGTGTGGCTGTCCAAAATATCTAGCTGCTCCCAGGTTACTAATGGCGCACCACCTACAAATGCACCATTAGTAACCCTGGTTACTAATGGCGCACCTGCTGGTGGTGCGCCATTACTAGTTTTGCAAAAAAAATTATATATACTAATGGCGCACCAGGGCACAGTGCGCCATTACTAGTTTAAACTAGTAATGGCACACTATTCCCCGGTGCGCCATTAGTACTTTTGCCAAAAAAACAGAATAAAAAAAATAGAGTAGTGGCGCACTATGTGGCTGGTGCGCGTTTACTAGTTAGAAGTAGTAATGGCGCACTGTGACCTAGTGCGCCATTAGTATGTTTGAAAAAAAATGTTTCTAGTGGCGCACCATGTGTCTGGTGCACCATTAGTGTCTTTCACACTAATGGCGAACCAGCACATGGTGCGCCACTGCTATATAGTAGAGGCGCTCCACATGTCTGGTGCGCCATTAATGGCCATTCCATCTATAGCCCTTTTCCTAGTAGTGGGCCATATGTGGCCCAACGTCATATCGGGCCCATTAACGGCCCATATAAAAATGACGATAATCTAGCCCGACCGAAGTTCCTGCCTGTTAAAGGCCCGTGTATTAGGTCGGCGCATTTACGGCCCGTCCAAATTTTGGCCTGTCAAAGATCCGCATCGTAAACGGGCCACCATTTCGGCCTGCTAAGTCCAGTGGGTTATTTGGCACAATCAGGGCCCAATCTCACTTTCGGCCCATGTTTTTTAAAGGCCCATGTTTTTTATGGGCTCAAGATATTTACACCTGTAAACGGCCTATTTTTACTGAGAGCCCAAATTATGTTTAGGCCTATTAAAGGCCCACTATGGGCATAGGCCTACCAGAAAAATATGAAATCTTATGCTGATTTAGGCCCAGATATTTTTAGTGGGCTACATGCCAATTTTGGCCCGTAATCATTTTTAGCCCAATTGGAATGGGCCCGATGAATGTTGGCATGTTGGGCTCCTACGAAGCTTTCGGCCGAATACATTACTAAGATAAACCTTCACTATACAAAAATAGTGTCGTAAATTACTGCAGCATGTGGCAGCATCATAAACGTTGTATCACAACAAAATAAATTCCAATCATACAACAAAAGGCTTGTTGGCATAAAGTTTATAGTCCTTCCAGATAAAAGCACCATCAGATATATAGAAGCACAGATCATTTGACTTGAGTGCTAATGTTTCAGGTTGTAGAATCTGATGGAGCAGCACGATCTCCACCTTTTTCCGCAATTTCTCTTGAACAACGAAGCGAATTTCTAACAGTCTGGTTTCAAAACCATTCATATCTTGACGACATTTCTCAACCACTATTCTTGTTTCCGAAACAACGTCCATTAGGGATTGGACTTGTGTCTGGAGCACAGATATATCACTCTGTCTAGCAGGAAGATTTTGTTCAGTAGGCGATTTGGACGAGGTTACCTTGACAACCAACCCAGAATTATGCAGGAAGGTGCTTTTTGCACTGTTAATGGAGAGATACTGACGCACTGCAGCAAGAGGTGACATTGTGCCTGTAGTAGCCTCGTCACCTTCAGGTGGTTGTGGTTGTTCCATCATTTGTTCCATAGCTTCCTGAAAGTTTGAACTTGTAGATTAGTGTACCAGATAAGTTACTAATGAGACAAAAACAAACAAAGTAGGTTTAACGTTTATACATAACTTATTTTGGTGAACTACTGTAATACATTAGCATGTATTGTAGTGCCAACTACATAATAAAATCACTTTCGGAACATATGTCCATGTAGCATGCCTACTGTATTGTCTATTTCCTCACATTCGTTGACATCTAAGGATAAAGAGACATGGTTTAAAGTACGATGAACATAGTATGACATCATTCATATCATGGGCAAACAGATATAAAACAAACAGGCTATTTTATCATTGTGTGCGCACGCGAACATAACAACTAGATTACAGATCAAGACCAAAAGAATATCCTTTATCTCTTTTAAACCATGTAAGGTGAAATGATACGTTAAGACAACTGTGTATAAAAGTGAACAGAGTAACTGACATTGGCTGCAAACCAAGTAGTTAAATGAACACATCACAATACCAATCAGTTTAAGGCAGGAGGAGTAAGGACTTACAACAGCGGCTTGAACTGGTGTGCTCATGCCCTTCATCTTGCTGGTGTGGCAATCCTTGAAGATTTGCACTGCATTCGGTTCAGGTTCTTTTTGGTCCACAAGGGCTTTCCTCTGTATTTGGAACAAGTCAATATAGATACGATAATATGGCACAAAAAGAAGAAGGAAGTAGCAGCTATTTACAAGAGCCTTGTAGTGTGCAATATAGCTACGAGATCATGTTGTCTGTTGGAATTTCACATTAGAACGGTTGGTTTTGTCCTTCAAACAGTTAGCCTAGAAGAAGATATACTTGTAAGGCACATACATAAATACAAGTTCAATATGTGGTCTGATCAAATACATATAGCCTACCTGATACTTTGGATCAGACCAGTGTTTAACGAGGGCTGTCCAATCTTCATCTGTAATATATTCCACTGGAGATGTTTGGGCGATTTCATTGTTAGCCTTGCCTTCAAAGTGAGATTTTCTAAGGTGGTACCGATACTATCACAGAGCAGACTGAAAAACATGAGTGCATGCTTGTTTAGTTGCATCATATTTTAGATCCAACTTGAACCTCATCTGTTGAAAAAAGAATGTGAGTCTTATTAGGAGGAAGCTACAAAGTATGGGACAGAGCAAGACAATATTACTAATTGCGATGAATAACATTACTTACGAATAAATGGTCAAGGAAGGTGTTAAACTGGGTATTGTCTTTCTCATTCATGTACTGGATCCACGTTGGGAGGATACGTGCATGACACCTAATGGCAACGGCTGCCTCTGATACTAACTTGGCTGACTCTGTAGCATCACGTGGCCTTTTTAAACCTGCCTCAAAATGGATCTCCATTCTTCCTCCTTTAGATTTTGTTAATCTGTCAAGCATTATCCCTGATGTCTGTTTCATCTTGGGCCATGGTGCTAATTCAACAACGAATATGGAAAGTGTTAGTGTACATCAAACTGTGAGAGTACATATAAAGGAGCATGCAACTACAACTTGACTCGGTCAGGTACCGTCTTGGTGTTGATGCTCATGAGATTCATCTGATCTTGCCAAGTCCTGTTGTGTTAGCAGTGCTTCGGAAGTAGTGTTAGGTGTGAAGGCAGCTTGGGAACTGGCCAGTTCTGGAGCAAACAAACGAGTAACTAGTTGAGATGCTGGTACAGTTGAAGCGGATGCGGCAGCTGGTGGAGCAGGTGATACTGTGTTTGTAGATTTAGCCGGTGGACTTGGACCTTCTACTGCACTATAAGTACCAGCAGAATATCGACGACAGATCCTTTTCCGTTTCACCCGACGAGTATCAACTCTCCCTACTATATTATTTTCCTTGCTCTTTTTTGACTTTGCCATGTCAAGCTATACCCACAACACAAAAGAATAAAATCACTTTTCAGAACTCATTGATGCATGACACAGACAAGCAATACTTTGATGTAAGACAACCGTATGAGGATGGAATATGTAAGAAAAACAGGACGGCATGACATATTCACAGCTACGATGTGCAAACTAAGCAGAAGGATTTTCAAGAAAAATAGAAGTAATGCAAGCTAGACACCATATGAAAGATGCAACCAATATTACTCTGCCAAGTTAAAAGTATCTTGTCATAAGTGGCAATTCAAAAAATTAGAAGCAATACAACATAGAAATCAATGCAAGATGCAACTGTAAGTGCATCTAGTGCCCCTTAGTGATTTTGGTGTATTGAAGACTTATAGGTTAAGGGACTAATGTGTTTATGAGTGTACACAGGTCTATAAGTCTATAAGGAGTTTGATATTCACAGAGAAAGTCGACCCCTAAAAATGAATATCTTTGACTGAAGATTTTGGTATTCCTGAAGACTTTCATGAAGACTTTGAAAGTGAAGAAATTGGTGTGTTCGTGACGACTTGATATTCATGCGAGGAATATGAAGCTTGAAGACTTTCATTTGCATAGTTTTGTTTTCTCTCTTTCTTCAGTCATAGGAAACACCGTACTGTTAAAGGGGTCAAGGAAATACTAAGGAAAAATTTCCATGTGATGCTCAACTCAAAATCCTACACCTGCCAATCCCTTCGAGTGAAGCCATTGGAAATCTCATACAATTCAGTCAATTTCTTCAGTGATAGAGACGAAGTTCTTCTGGTCGCTGAGGAATTTGTTCTGAATGAGGAGTTAGGAATTCGCTAGTGCGGATTGCCTACACAGTGAGGAACATGATAGCCCTGAGGAATTTAAGAGTCAAAATTCCGACCGTTGTTGTGCTGCGCGCCAGCTGTCCCAAAATATCTTATCCACCTAACGGTCATATCATTGAAAGGCATTTATGTCTTATCATGTTGGGCTGCTCCCTACGCTATAAATAACCGCCCCCTATAACCACTAGCTGGTTGGCTGCTCCGAGAGAAACTGACACTTGTCATTTGAGAGCAACCCATCCTCCGAGGACTTTGAGCGAAAATCATCGAGTGAGGAAAACCCCAAACCCAAACACCTACAAACCCAAAGTGATTGAGCATCACTAAAGAGATTGATCCTGCGTGGATCCGACGCTTGTTACCTTTGAAGACTGTGCTTCTCCCAGACGGTTAGGCGTCATGGTCTAGAGCATCCAAGAGGAATTGTGGATCACCGAGTGACCGAGTCTATGAAGGTTTGGAAATCGCCTAAAGACTTACCACGAGTGATTGGACGAGGTCTGTGTGACCTTAGTTCAAGGAGAATCTGGTGAGGACTTGGTGTCCTGAGCTGCGTGCTCAGCGACTGTGTGTCCGAGACTATGTGTCCTCGAGTTTAAATACTCAGCCGCTCCAACCAGACGTACAACTGAGACAACAGTTGGAACTGGTCTACCAAATCATTGTCTTCACCAACCTTACTGGTTCTATTTCCTCAACTCTTTCATTTCCTCATTACTGTGTTGAGTGATTGTTCATATCTGTGTTTGAAGACTTTGACTGAAGACTTTCTCAATTTCCTCAGTTCAATTTCTTCAGTCTGTCTGTCTTCATCTTGTGTTATCCCGTGATTACGCTTTCTGTACTCTGTGTTTGTCTTCATTTCATCATGATGACTAAGTCTGTATCCTGTTATGCTTACTTCTGAGTACTTATTCCGCTGCAAGTAGTTCTTCGCTAAGGAATTTCCTCACTGGCAAATTCCTCAGTGAAGAATTCATAAAAATCGCCTATTCACCCCCCTCTAGTCGATATAACGCACTTTCAGTTGGTATCAGAGCAAGGTACTCCCTTGTTCTGTTTGATTTTGGTTTAACCACCTGGAGTTCTAGGTATGTCGACTGCAGGTATGATCAAGGTCTCTGCTGGGTGTCCTACATTCGATGGCACGGACTACCCCTACTGGAAGAATAAGATGCGAATGCATCTTGAAGCAATTGACAACGATCTCTGGTACATTGTGGGAAATGGTGTTCCCTCAGTCACACCTTCCCTAAATGATGCTGATGTGAAGAGATTCAAGCAACTCGATTCTCAAGCGAAGAATATCATATGTGGTCATTTGAGTAAAGGGCAGTATGGTAGAGTGAGTGCTTTGGAAACTGCTAAGCTTATCTGGGATAGGCTCTCCAAAGTAAACGAAGGAGTCTCAACTCAACGTGACTCTCGTGTTGACGTTCTTCGCAATCTCTTCAACCGCTTCAAAAGACTCGACAATGAAAATGTTCAGCAAACCTTCGATCGCCTCACTGGTATCTCAAATGAGCTTCAAGCGCTCGGTGCCACTGACATCACCGACCATGAAGTAGTGAAGAAATTGCTGAGATCACTCGATTCTTCATTTGACACTCTGGCACCAATGATTCAAGAGTGTGCTAATTACAAGTCACTTGATCCTGCTGATATCCTCGAGAGCCTAAATACTCATGAGTTCCAGCTTGCTGAAAGAGAGATCTCTATGGTACAAGCTATGGAAAAACACGTGCCCTGAAGGCCAAGGCTGTGTCTGAATCTGAATGTGAAGATTCTGGTACTAGCCTTGGTGATCCTGAAGAATTGAGCCAGGAGCTAGCACTACTCGTGAACAAGTTCCAGAAGTTCTCAAGACATGGCGCTTTGGAAAATCCTCAAGGAGCAGTGATTCCTCATCAAGTGACTATAAGAGAAGGCTATGCCACAAATGCAAGAAGCCTGGTCACTACATTCAAGATTGTCCTCAGTGGGACAAGGAATTAAAGAAGAAGAAATACAAGGATTACAGTTCTGATGATGCCAAGAAGAAGAAGAAATCTTCAAAGCCTTCATCATCAAAATCCTCAAAGTCTTCATCTCACAAGAAGAGCAGCTCCAAGAAAGCTCGGGCATTCATTGGCAAGGAAATGGATTTTGAGGCTGAATCCGAGGATCATGAGGAAGAGGAGGCATCTGAGGAGTCTGAGTCAGGTGTGGCAAGTCTAGCTCTTGCTACCGCATTTGTCAGCAAGTCTATCTTCAACTCTGAAGAAAATGGCAGCACCAACAACGCTGACGAAGGCAATGATGACTACGCTCCCACCTATTGCTTCATGGCAAAGGGTGCCAAGCTAACTAAATACCCCTCCTCTGAATCTAGTGAGGATGAATCTGATGAAAATCTTAAGCCTAGCTACTCGAAACTTGCTAAGATTGCTGTGAAACAACAAAAGGCTATTGAAAAGCTTCAAAACATGCTAGAAAAAATTGATGATATGTTGGGTGATGAAATGGACCGCACTAAAGACTTAACTGAAAATCTTCAGAGACTTCAGTCTAAGTTTGACAACCTTCAATGTCATCATAACACTCTGTTATCTGATCACGAGAAGCTTTCTTATGAATTTCTTCAAAGAAAGCAAGATCTTGAGAATCTAAGAGTGAGTTATGAAGATCTTCAGAAGGATCACGATTCATTACTTGCTCAACAAATCAGCGCTACTCAGGAAGAATTTGTTCCTCCATGCTTAAAGTGCATTGAACGTGAATCTGCTAATTCTTCACCTAAATGTTCAAATGGTTCAACTGTTACAAATTCTTCACCTGCCTCTGCTATCACTAATTCCTCATCTGAGGACATTGCTAGTATCACTGACAATGCAGGGCTGAAGGAATTATACATGACAGGCATGTACAAAAGCCTCAAAGGGCATCAGACTCTTTCTGATGTGCTCAAAAAGCAGATCCTCAACAGGAACCCTAGGAAAGAGGGTATTGCCTTTGAGAGGAAACTCAATGCTGATGGAACATATTGGAAGCCTGAGGAGTACCCCAAAACCTCATGGGTTGCTGCAAAGGGACCTCCAGTTGATCCATCTAACTTATCTGGCTTTACATGTGAATCTCCTCATTCTTATGATGAGTCATTTGACTCCAACTATAAACTGTTCAAAAATCAGAATGGTGAAGTATTTGCTAGATATGTTGGGACTAACTGCAGGAATGGTTCCCCTATGAAGAAAATCTGGGTCCACAAAAGTTACGTTGAAAGTCTTCAGGTGAATGTCCTCACGACACCAACAGTGAAGAATAGGAACCCCAGATCAAACTCTTCATATGGACCAAATTCTTCATATGGATCCAAGTCCTCATATGGACCAAATTCCTCACATGGATCAAATTCCTCAAAAAGGATCAAAGTCCTCATATGATTATCATCGTGCTAATAACTCTGTTTCGCAGGGTAGAGCTAAGGGCTATGAATATGCGCATTATTCTTCAAATCATTATGTTCATAAGTCGTCGAAGAATTTCTCTGCTTATTCATATGCTTACCCTAACCCCTCTTATTTGAAACAAAGTGGACTAGCTTCTATGCCACCTTTCTCATATGGTGATCGCAGAGTGATGAATTCTTTGCCACCCCTTCAGATGTGGGTGGCGAAGAAAAAGAACTAACTTCTTCCGCAGGGTTAGGTCTCCAGACGTGCTTTAACGTCTAAAATTTGCTGGGGGCTTGACAAAAATGCCTGAAAGGACACAGGCGAATCATGATGAAATGAACTTTCAGTTCACACGTCCTCACACTGCTTATCTATGCTATTGCTTCATGAAATTGAACTGATGAATTTGATGTCATATTCTTCACTGATGAAGTATATGAGTTCGTAAGATGCACTAATTCATATGAAGGATGATCAGCCCAAAGCAAACGAGTGGGTCCTTGATAGTGGATGTACAAATCACATGAAGGGTGACAAGAATCTATTGATAGATGCTCCTTTATCACCATCACATCTGAAGCATGTCATCTTCGCTGACAAAGGCAAAAGTCAGGTATTGGGTCTAGGTAAGGTTGCGATCTCAAAGGATCGACACATGGACAAAGTCATGCTTGTCGAGTCCTTAGGATACAACCTCATGTCTGTCTCAATGCTTTGTGATCTCGATATGTTTGTTGTCTTTGGAAGATATCGTTGTGTTGTGATCATGGAATCTGACCATTCCAAAGTCTTCGAAGGCTTTAGGAGAGGAGATCTATATATTGTTGATTTCTCTACAGGACCACAACTAGCCATGTGCTTACTGGCAAAAGCTTCAGAAGGCTGGCTATGGCATCGACGACTTGGTCACACAGGCATGAGGAATTTGCACACACTTGTGAAGAAGAAGCATGTCATTGGCTTTGAGAATGTCAAATTCCTCAAGGATCACTTGTGTGGAGCCTGTGAAGCTGGAAAAATGACCAAGGCCAAGCATCCAGCGAAGACTATCATGACCACTACTCGTCCATTCGAATTGCTTCACATGGATCTCTTTGGTCCTAATCATTATTCCGTTGTTTCAAATGATGCATCTCTATATGGCTTTGTTATTGTTGATGACTATTATCGTTACACATGGGTACACATTGTAACTTACAAACATGAAGTGCAGGAAATCTTCAAACGATTTTCCTCGAGGGCTTCAACCAACTTTGGTGTGAAGATCAAGCACATCAGAACTGACAATGGGACTGAGTTCAAGAATTCCGGTCTTGATGGCTATCTTGATGAACTTGGTATTACTCATGAGTTATTTGCTCCTTATACTCCTCAGGAAAATGACGTCGTGGAGCGCAAGAACAGAACCATTGCTGAAATGGCTCACACTCTGCTTGATGAAAAAAAGACACCTCGTCGTTTCTGGATTGAGGCAATTGATACTGCATGCCACGTCATCAATCGGTATATCTTCACAAATTCTTCAAGAAGACTACCTATGAACTCCTCACTGACAAGAAACCCAATGTGAGTTATTTCAAAGTCTTCGGTGCTAAATGTTGGATTAGAGATCCTCATCACAATGCTAAATTTGCACCGAAAGCACATAAAGGTTTTATGCTTGGTTACGGAAAGGACTCGCACACCTACAGAGTCTTCAACAACGCTCTTCACAAGGTTGTTGAAACTGTAGATGTGCGGTTCGATGAAACTAATGGCTCGCAAAGAGAGCACCTACCTTCTGTGATATATGAACCAGCACCTTAGGATTCTATCAAGTTCAAGGCTACTGAGGATGTCATTCCTACCGAAGAATCTACTAAAGAATTCATTCCAGAACGCGAAGATCGTCGAGCTAATGCACCTGAGGAAAATGCTGAAGAAAATGGTGCTGAAGAAAATGCTGATCAAGTTCCTCGACGACAACTAGCTCATCCTCATGTTGCAAAATAAGTGCAAGTTGAAAAGATCATCGATGACATTGAAGCACCAGGTCCTCTCACACACTCAAAAGCTTCACATTTATCTAACTTTTGTGGGCACTATGCTTTTGTCTCCATCACAGAGCCCACTAAGGTAGATGAAGCATTTCTGGAGCCTGAGTGGATTCAGGACATGCAAGAGGAATTACATCAGTTCGAGCTCAACAATGTCTGGGAACTGGTCAAATGTCCAGATCCTCGCAAGCATAATATCATCGGCACAAAGTGGATCTACCACAACAAGCAAGATGAAAATGGCCTTGTGGTGAGGAATAAGGCACGCCTTGTAGCTCAAGGCTACACACAGGTTGAAGGAATTGATTTTGATGAAACTTTTGCACCTGTTGCTAGACTTGAGGCTATTCGCATATTACTTGCTTATGCTAACCATCATAATATCACTTTATATCAAATGGATGTGAAAAGTGCATTCCTCAATGGTAAGCTTGAGGAAGAAGTATATGTTGCTCAACCCCCAGGTTTTGAAGATCCAAAGAATCCTGACAAAGTCTTCAGACTCAACAAGGCCCTCTATGCCCTCAAGCAGGCCCCTCGGGCGTGGAATGATACTTTGAAGGAATTCTTCATGAAGAATGGCTTCACACCCGGTTCACTCGACCCTACTCTCTTTACTAAATCTTATGATGGTGAACTGTTTGTGTGCCAAATATACATTGATGATATTATCTTTGGCTGTACTGACCAACGTTATAGTGATGAATTTGCCTATATGATGAGTGAAGAATATCAAATGTCTATGATGGGAGAGTTGAAATTCTTCTTAGGTCTTCAAATTCGTCAACAACACAATGTCATATTCATATCTCAGGAGAAATACCTCAAGGATGTTCTGAGGAAATTCTGCATGCAAGATTGCAAAGGCGTCAAAATTCCTATGCCCACAAATGGCCATATATGCAGTGATGAAAATGGTATTGACTTCGATCACAAGGTATACCGCTCCATGATTGGTTCTTTATTGTACCTATGTGCATCTAGGCCAGATATAATGCTTAGTGTTTGCATGTGTGCCCAATTTCAAGCTACACCGAAGGAATCACACCATAAGGTTGTGAAGCATATTCTTCGATATCTAGCTCACACACCAACACTAGGATTATGGTACCCCAAGGGCTCTACTTTTGATCTCATTGGATATTCTGACTCTGACTATGCTGGTGATCGTGTGGACCGCAAGTCAACATCTGGTACTTGTCATTTCCTCGGACGATCTTTGGTCTGTTGGTCCTCGAGGAAACAGAACTGCGTATCACTGTCCACTGCGGAAGCTGAGTACATTGCTGCTGGTTCTTGCTGTGCTCAACTGCTATGGATGAAGCAAACCCTCAAGGACTATGGAGTCAACCTGAAGAATGTGCCTCTCCTCTGTGACAATGAGAGTACCATCAAGATTGCTCACAACCCAGTTCACCACTCGAAGACAAAGCACATTCAGATTTGTCATCATTTTCTTTGTGATCATGTGTTGAAGGGCGACATCTCCATCGAGCACGTGAAGACTGAAGAACAGCTAGCCGATATCTTCACAAAGCCCTTGGATGAGAAGAGATTTAGCAAGTTGCGGTGTGAGCTAAATATCTTAGAGTCTTCGAATGTTCTTTGAAAAAGGACACTCATCCTAACACTTATGCAAAATTGATGACTTAGATGTGCAACACATGAAGAAACGTTTTTCTTCAATCAATGAAGAATAACACTCTAAGTGTGAAGAAATTAATGAAGAATTTGATTCTCAGAACCCTACAACAAATGTACGCGGTGTTTGAAATCATCATTCTTATACGGTGGGTCACGCCACCACCAAAGTTGAAAATCTTCATTTTTTGAAATTCCTCAGTTTTGAAATTCTTCAGTTTTTCAAATTCTTCAACTTTGCAAAATCGTCACTGTTTCCGTCGTTTTTCTTCATTGGATGTATATATATATGAGTTTATGTCCTATACAACATTCCCTTATGGCTATTTCTTCAAGTTGCATTTTTCTGCTAAGTGAATGTGATCGGACCCTTTCCCCTCTATGCTATACTCAACCCAGTCTATTCACAAATTTTTCATGTGCGTTCTATCTGAAACTTGTTCAAAATCTTCACTGTGCCAAGAAGATGAGGCTCAAATCCATGAGCGCGACGCGACGCCCTCGAGAAAAATGGAGTCGGCTGACCCCAGCGCCAAGAAGATGAGGCTCCCGCCAGCGGCGACGCTTGTTGTAGATCCTGCACCCGGCAGCGCGGGGAGAAGCGGCGACCCCGCCCCCACCGGATCCCAGGAACCCGTAGAATCTCGGGTGGACCACATCAGTGTTCTCCCGGACGGCGTCCTTGGGGACATCATCTCGCTTCTCCCCACCAAGGATTGTTGCCGCACCCAAGTCCTCTCAATTCGGTGGCACCCTCTATGGCGTGCCGTGCCCCTTAATCTCGACTATCGTTAGCTATCTCTATTCAACGATTTTGAAATCCCCAGATCCATCATCTCCTCCCACCAGGCTCCGTTCAAAGCCCCTGCATCCCGTCATACTACCTGAGCAAGCATATCATGCCCTGCATGGTGGACGCCTGGATGAAATCCCCTGAATTCACAGAACTACAGCTGCTTGAGTTCTACTATTCCCCTGGAAATCACATACCACATACCGAACGCCATGAACTTGTGCCCTCAGCACCGATGTCCATCTCGCGGTTTTCCTCCTCTCTCCACGCCGCCACCTTTGCGCTGTGCTACCTACCAGACAATCTGGTACTAAACCTTCGACTCCCATTTCTCAAGAAACTTTCACTTGTGTGGGTTCGTATATCGGAGGCCTCATTGCATAGCATCATCCACTCCAGTTGCCCTGCGCTAGAGTGCTTGGTGCTTGTTTTCACAGTTAGAATCGGTTATCTCCAAATAAAGTCGCCTAACCTTGTAAGAATTGGAATTTCTTTTGATGGAAGGCAGCTCATCATCCAAGATGCCCCTTCACTTCAAAGGTTGATCCTTGATTCTGGTTATTCACCATTGCAAATAACCATCCTCTCTGCACCTAAACTGGAGACCTTGGGTGTAATACATGATCTCTGTGCTCATTTCAATATGGTGTTGGCTCCACAGTTCCTCAGGTACTTTATATTATCATCTACACTTGTAACCATAAGCTGCATTTTAAATTTCTGCGCATAATTTATATATAATCTAGGAGTACACATTTTGTACTAATATTATGTTCTATGCTCAATGAAGAGTTTCTCCATGGATGGCCTATCAATGATGCTAGATTCTGTCAAGATCTTATATATCCATATGAATAATTTTGATCTGAACAAGATTATTGGCTTGCTGCAATGCTTTCCATGTCTGGAGAAGTTGTATATAAAGGTGATAATTTCAGGCACATTGGAAGCCCGCATATAGTGTACTGAAATTAACCGTTCAGCTATTGCTCTTTCGACACTCTTCTTTTAGACCATAACTGTTTTCAATCTTCATGTCTATTTAGGCAACAGGACGGCTCAAAAAAATAGGACGGGGTAAGAAAGTTATAACCAATAGGTGGATTCGTAAGCATCAGGATTTTCTCACTTCTCATGAGATTCGATTGAAGACAATAACGCTAGAACGATATGTAGCCAACCATGCAAACACAAGATTTGTCACATTCTTCCTGCTGGATGCAAGGTTACTATTGTCCATCAGGCTTAAGTTTATCAGCAGCATGGTTTTGACGGATGTGTATGTCGAAGAGCAAAAAAAGGAGTTTCAGATGGGCAAAAGAGCGTCTGAACGTGCCGGGCTTCTATTTACAACATATTGTGGTCATAATCCAGTATTTTACGACCAAGGATGTTCATTCTATGGACATGACCGATCCATTTGACTGTGACTGCCGAAAACAGTGCTGGAGTTAGATGTTGTTGCCCTTTTCAATCTGGGTTTTTTTGCAAACCTGATGAACAATTAACTGTCGTGCTTTTGTACAGTTTGTAAGCTGGAGTTAGATGTTCCTGCCCTTTTCAACTCGGCTATGACTGGCATATTTTCTTTGAAACAAGGCAAATGGCTTGCCATTCGTTTAATTTAGAGTGAAATATTGTAACAAATCCCAACCAAGGGAAATAACATCACTCTTGCCGGCTGCTTGAGCTCACTGTGCATTACAGAAGCCAAGTTATTAGCCCCCACCAGCACCCACAAACCTATTTCGAACTAGCACATCAAATGGGCTGTAAATTTTCATAGGAAAGGCTGCATGACCGTGACAGATTTGGATTCTGACATTTGGGACCCACGAGGAAATATGCTATCCAAGGTGGTGTCGTCAACAAACAATTCTGCCTACTAGCCGTTGGATTGACATCCAACATCTGTCATGTATCTTCTATCCCTTGTCTTCTTCTTCCTCCAGCCGCCCAAACCAAACCACCCCGTCGGCTCCGCCTGCTCCCGCATCCCATGGCTGGCTGCGCCTCCACCGCCCTACCGTACGTACCCTTCAATGTTGGCCAGTCCCTCCTGTCGGTGTCGAAACCGGCGGATCTCGGGTAGGGGGTCCCGATCTGTGCGTCTTAGGCTAATGGTAACAGGAAGCAAGGGACACAATGGTTACCCAAGTTCGGGCCCTCTCGATGGAGGTAAAACCCTACTTCCTGCTTGATTAATATTGAAGATATGAGTAGTACAAGAGTAGATCTACCACGAGATCGTAGAGGCTAAACCCTAGGAGCTAGCCTATGATGGTATGATTGTAAATGTGATCGGCCTTCTAAGGACCATCCTCTCCGATTTATATAGACACCGGAGAGAGCTAGGGTTTACATGGAGTCGGTTACAAGGAAGGAAATACAATATCTGGATCACCAAGCTTGTCTTCCACGCAAAGGAGAGTCCCATCCAGACACGGGCCGGAGTCTCGAGTCTTGTATCTTCACGCTTCAATAGTTCGAATGATGTATATAGTCCGGCTGTCCGGATACCCCCTTATCCAGGACTCCCTCAGTAGCCCCAGAACCAGGCTTCAATGACGATGAGTCCGATGCGCAGTCTTGTCTTCGGCATTGCAAGGCGGGTTCCTCCTTCCGAATACTCCAAGGTCATTATCGAACATGTAGACCGTGCCCGGATCTGCAAAATGATCTTCACATACCACCGTAGAGAGAATGATACTTCAGTTGACAACTTTTTAGACGACGTGGTAAGTCATTACGGTCGGGTCATTATTTGAACCGTTTTCCCACAACCAGCCACAATGCGTATTGCGAGGCGGTTTCCTTGACACGTCTTGTCAAAGCAGAGATTGTGTCCCCTTATCACGGGATTCTCATCAATACCGGTATGGGTAATCCCACTGTGCCATCAATCGTGACGCTTGGGTAGTAAGCGATTCTCAACGGGCTAGTGGGGAGGCGCACCCCTTTGGCCGCCTCTATAAAGGGATAAAGGACCCTCATTTTCACCCACGCCCTTCTCCTCCTTTGCTCATCCTTACCAGTGACGCCCTCAATTCAATCATACACTAATCATACACGCAAATGTGCACGATCAAGATCAAGGACTCACGGGAAGATATCACAACACAACTCTAGACACAAATTAAAATAATACAAGCTTTACATTACAAACTAGGGGCCTCGAGGGCTCGAATACATAAGCTCGAATACACAAGAGTTAGCGGAAGCAACAATATCCGAGTACAGACATAAGTTAGACAAGTTTGCCTTAAGAAGGCTAGCACAAAAGCATCTACGATCGAAAAGTCAAGGCCTCCTGCTTGGGAGCCTCCTAACTACTCCTGGTCATCGACGGTCTCTGTCACGTGGTAGTAGGCACCCTCGGGGTAGTAGCAGTCGTCAAAGGTGGCATCTGGCTCCTGGAATCCACCATGTGGTTGCAACAACCAGAAAGAAGAAAGAAGGGGGGAAAGGGGTAGCAAAGCAACCGTGAGTACTCATCCAAAGTACTCGCAAGCAAGGATCTACACTACATATGCAACATTATCAAAGGAAGGATGTATATGTGGACTGGGCTGCAGAAATGCCAGAATAGAGAGAAGGCCTAGTCCTATCGAAGACTAGCTTCTTCTGTAAACTACCATCTTGCAACAAACATGAGGGGGTAGAGTAGCATAAAGTAAAGTAGTATTAGTGTTATCAACCTCGGCCAGAGATCCTTTCTCGGCTCCCTGCGTGAAAGCAATCCCAGAGCCATACTATCCATTTGTCATCACAATCCAATTCTCATCACCATCCAATTCTCATCACCATCCAATTCTCATCACCAGTATCCAGTTCTAGTTGTATCGATCGGGATACAACTCCGAGCGTCCGTTACTGTAGGACAGGCTATCGATAGATGTTTTCTTCCCTGCAGGGGTGCACCAACTTACCCACCACGCTCGATTAACTCCGGCTGGACACACTTTCCTAGGTCATTCCCGGCCTCGGCCAAACAATATGCCGCAACCTGACCTAGGCTTAATAGAGAGTTCAGCACGCCGGACTAAACCTATGCCCCCAGGGGTCATGGGCCATCGCCCCGGAAACTCCTGCACGTTGCGTATGCGGCCGGTGAGCAGACCTAGCTACCTCCTTTAAAAAGGAAGGTGCTTACCAGTCCAACCCGGTGCGCGCCGCTCAGTCGCTGACGTCTATTAAGCTTCGGCTGATGCATACGACGCAGAACGCCCATACTATGGCCACGTGATGGTTAGTGCTATCAGGCCAAAGGCCGCTCGGATCAAATATCCAAATTGTAGTGGATTAGGAATGCGCGGTAACAAGCAGAGACTCACGAAAGATGTGACCCCGTTGCCCCATCTCGAGGACTTGCGACAAGGGCTAAGAATGCCCGGCCACGCCTCGTAATTATCTCACGGGCACCTTCCAGGTCAACCTGACTCCTCATCACTCGCAATTATGCTCGCCCGGGTACCCCTCAGGGTCGACCCGTCTTTAGTAACATGGTTCATTGTAAAGTCATAGTAATCATAGTAACTGTGTGTCTAAACATCAAGGGGAAAACCCGAGGAATCACCCCCGATGAACTCCACTCGATGTAATCATCAAGGTGAACGTAAGTGGAATCACCCCCGAGGTTCACACTTGAGGGGTTGCACGACAAAGTCGTATTGGAAGTGGTTATGGCGGAATCACCCTCGATGACCACGACCGAATAGCTACACTACAGGGTTAACATCAGAAGTGCTGTAGAGGTCTCACCCTCGGCACTCGATAGTAACCCAGCAGTGTCGAGCAACTAAGGGGAAAGTGATGTGCGGTGCCGAGGCCTGGTCTTTGATCCTGTTGATCGGGTCTTCAATGATGAAGCAGGGGCAACAAGGACAAGGTGGGGGTCACTGATGGATCACTAACCAACCTATACTAAGTAGTTTAGGAACACCAGGTAAGGTACAACAGCAGATACAAAAGCAGGCTATGCATCAGAATAGGAGCAATCAATAACAGTAGCAAAATCTAATGCAAGCATAAGAGAATGGAATGGGCAAT